>NC_057810.1:581299685-581599685 GCF_018294505.1 Triticum aestivum
TTGATGATAAAGTGGAGGCCCTTGATTTCGTATCCAATGGCTGGAAAATCTAATGACCAGAGATGAAAAAGTCAGTCGACTGACGTGTAGCCTCACCCCGCACGTACACATGCACGCACGCAAGACACGCACGCATGTAGGCGTGCAACACTGACACGTACACATAACGTACACATGCACGCATGCTGGTGTGCAACACTGACACGTACACATGCACTCACGAACACACGCACGTACGCACCCATGCATGCAACACAGAAACGCACCCTTGCACGTACGCACCCATACATGCAACACTGAAACGCACCCTTGCACGCACGCAACACTCGCACGCCTGCATGCACACAGCACACGACGCAAGACACACGCTTAACTACATGAAAAAGATGACGTCACACTCAATGAACAATCATCGGTTTATGAAATGCCCGCTTCTAACCGCCCTGGCCCATCAAAGGTTCCTCTGCTGTGCGCTGCCTGCGTTGGGTCACTGACATGACGGCCATGCACCCAAAGAGCCCACACGTCGGTGGAAGAACGACTCGGTGTCCTAGGTCAGAGTCAAGGGCGACACTCGCGGCACGCCCGGCTGAACACGCCTTCGTGCCGCATTCAAACGCCTCCATGAAACCCGCCCGTGTGGAAGCCGAGAAACCGACTCTGGACACACGTCCGTTCATGACCGGGCCGGCGTTAAAAGCAACGCTGGCCGAGCTCCTCCCGTCCGTCGTCTATTTAGTCTCCTATTTAAACGAGGCCAAACGCCGGCCAAGAATCGCACACCTCCGCCGCTCCCCTATCTCCTCCACCATTTTGTCCACTCTTACAATGTTTATAAGTGTATTTTTTTACTCCTCTCTATCTCTTTCTTCGTACTCCCTCCGTCCCGTAATATAAGAACGTTTTTGACACTAGCTAGTGTAGTGTCAAAAACGTTCTTATATAATGGGACACAGGGAGTACTAGTATTTATTGCATTTGCCAAGGAGTGACCTCTTCCAATGAATTGGTGTTGCTAAGTTTGCTTCATTTAATTAGCTATAGACTCAAAATTGTCTTTTCACCTAGGTACACGCACTTAGCACCATTTCTTCCTTTGGTCACCAAACTAGTCTCTCTCTTCTTGATTAACTTGCCACATCAGACTTTATGCCTATGTGGCAAGCTTAAGCACCTGTAGGAGCAAGTAAGTACAATAGTGTGCTTTACATGGCATTTTTACATATGTGGAGGAAAGAGAGGCAAGGAAAAAGTGGAGAAGTGGGCTCTCATGCAAGAGCCAGCCTCTACTACTACATGGTGGAGCATTGGGAGAGGCACTTGTATGGAGGTGGTCAGGAATTAGGAGACTCACGCCGGTCGTAGCGCCGCAGTTAAAATGATAATGGCAAGTCAAATCACGGGGCCCCACCTGTCCAGCAGTAACTCGCTGTCAAATCACACAGCTCTACGTTTGCAGCAGCCTACTCCCTCGTCTTCTCGCGTCTCTGTCGATCCGACTAGGCGGAACTGTCCCGTCGCCTACCGGGCAGGAAAAGCCCCGCCCTCGACTTTTAAATATAATTACTCCCTCTGTCGGATGCGTTTGTTGAAGGTATCGTATGAATGGATTGGGACCATTCAATTTTTTTGGGATTGAACCATTCAATTCATGTGTTTGGCTGAATATAAGAGATGAGCTAATTATTTAAGACGGGACCACCAGTCATGCTCACATAGTCATGCATGCAAAGAGTGGCCATTTGATTCGACCGATTTGGTTAGGTGGAATGGTTCAGCATCTTCAAGGCATATTCTCTTTTTTTGACTTGAACCATTCATGTGCTTTATAACCAAACATGTCTATTTTCTGAACGATCCCAACCCATTCATGACCACCCTTGCAACCAAATGCATGTCATCTTACGAAATCCAAATAATCCCACAATACTAAGGCGCGGTGCATTAACTTCTACCTCGTTTCTTGTTTCTTCACATATCAACCAATAAGAATCCAATGATATACTTTTTGTGACATAGTAACACATATTTAGTTAGTCAAATGGATGACCTAGAACTACATGCAGGCCCTATAAACTGAGACGCCTACAAATAAAAAACCAAGATGGAGAGGGTAGTTCAGCACATATCTATTTAGATCAATATAGTCGGGATTCACCAAGGAGCAAAACCAAGTGGTAGGCTGCTCCTGTCGTGTTGGCGTAGCAACTCAAGCAGGGTCAGTCCGCACACGAAATGGTGACACACTTAACAGGACCCCTTTGGTAGACATGTGGCTCATCCACCGTCTTGTTCCACGTGCGATGCACCAAATTACAGTTTGGAGCAGCGGTTGGAATAAGAGGCACCCCGGTCGTAGCGCCGCAGTAGTAGAAAATGAGCGATGAGGGGTCAAATCACAAAGCCCCACCTTTCCTGCATTAAGCTGGACGGACGAAGCAACCATCATTTCACTCTAGCGCGCAAGAGCATAAAGAAAAGAGAAAACAATGATGCGTGCGGCAGCTACCTAGGGCACCCTAGGGTAGGGGTCTCAACTACAGATCCTTTTTTTAAGTGCCTCCACTACAAATAGGCTTCTCCCTCGTCCTCTTGAAGAAAACCGATGATGAGTGCGGCGGTAGGGTTTGTAGGAGTACTATGGCGTGCGGGGCCACGTCGTAGTAAACAGGTTGGAGTCGACGCCTTAAGTATGTGTGGGCCGCTTGGTTTTACGGGAACGAGGCAACATTTTGGGTTCGGGGACCAGTGGAGATATAGCACGTACAAACAATTGTGGATGTAGGTTCGACCGAAAGGCAATGATGCATGGGCCCTGCATTTTGATATACCCGAGGCCGCGTGAAATTTGCTACTCTACTCAAAACTAGTAAGGTACACATGTATTGAATGCATGAGATTTCGAAACCAAATTATGAATAAATACACACTATAGCATGTAAAGCTTTGGGTCATATATGCATGATGTAGATGTTCGTTTAGTTCTTATAGTTCATCTCATTCAAAATCAATTAGTTTTATAAAAATGTTAAGATTCATGGGATTGTGCATTGTAAATCATAAAGTGAAAAACTAATAATGGCAATTCATTTAGAAAAAAATAATCAATTATGATACAGAAGATTCTAGAACAAAGGAGAAGTGCTTGTGTTTTGAGGTTTGCGCATTATGCTTAAGTTCAACCATGGAGTCTTCTAAATTGTACATGTGGCAAATCTGGTGGAATGTTGATGATATCCAACGGCTAGTAGTGCTCGGATTTTCCCATCTCTGCACTGTCGGGTTAGCTTCATCCAGCGGCCATCTTTCAAAGTTATTGGCACACTATATAGTTCTTAATTCCTATGAGTTGGAAAAAAGCGACCATGTTCTGTCGGGTTAGCTTCATCCAGCGACCATCCAGCGACCATGTTTTTGAAAAAAGCTACTAGTGGGTTGTACTATCTATTTAGGAATAGAAGATGCATACGTGGAAGTTGTAGGGAAAGAGATGACATGGAGCATCTCAATTCCTATGAGTAGGGATTGGAAAAGAGATGTCATTTTGTTCACATCATAGGAACTTTTCTATTGAATCGAGAGATGACATGTATCTGAATTCCTATGAGGAGGGATTAGTAAAGATATGTAATTTGGTTCATATAATAGGAACTTTTCTATTGAATATATGCTAATGTTTATTTTCCTTTGAAATTAAGGGAGTATAGGAATCCATTCATATGAACCAAGTGGCTCTAAAGCTATAGAAATGATATCATGTTTATTTCCTTTGAAATGTAGAGCATATGAATTTATTCCTATGAACCAATTGGCTCTAAAGGAAAAAAATCCTATAAAATTCATATCATATAGAGTTCCTATGATATTCCTCGACACTAAAGGATGGTTGAAATTGCTGCGGGTGATACGATGGTCTTTCTTTGTAGACTCCTCACCCATCTTTATAGTTACCTATTGAAGATGAATGAAATGATATATACAGGGTATTCTACATGTGCAATTTGGTACACGAAAACTCGCTAAAAGTTTGCGAGGTTCTAATTTTCAATAAAGCTATATGCACTGCATTTCGGAACGGAGGGAGCATACGGCGGTTGCTAACACTCACGTGGAAGATTTATGTGTAGGAGGAGTGGCTGTTCTCTTAAATGACATGGCAAAACTGACACTGTCGGATGCCGATCTAATGGTTCTTACGGCGTTCGTCAAGAAAAGGCTTGTGGTGAACGTTTGTCGGATAATGATTTACGAACACATGCATTGCATTGATACGTGCCCCCCTCTCTCTCACACACACGCACCCTCACGAGTCACGACTCTCCCGAGTCCTCTCGCAGACTCGCACGTCGTACCCATCCTCTATCTGCAGGTAGATGTCACGCACATATGTGCTCTTCACACCCTACCCTCAAAACTTCTAAAAAATAAAAGACGGCGCGCACATTTTATTTTAGCTCACACGTCACACACTTATACTATTACTCTTGCGGCAAATGTTCTTTGGGCATAGTATATATTGTACTCTCACGAAGAGAAGCGGTGCACGCACACACTAATTCTCTCACACCCACTTGCGGGTACACGTAGAAGCACATTTTTTTGAAGCCGGTACAACAAAATCACTCCACTATATATAAAAGTAGGAGCCTTAGCGCTTGCTTTACTAGGGTTCCTCTCGTTCACTCTCTCATGCTCTCCAGATCTAAGCAAGACATAGGTGGCCACACTCTCTCTCTCTCAGCTCACGGTTGGTCACAAATCCGGCCGGACAACCTCGGCCGGGGCAGGGGGTGTAGGTGCATCATTCACGCTGTCGTCGGCGGTGAGGGAGGAGACCAATGGCTGCCCGCGCGTCCCGATCGGCGGCCATGCCGTTCTATCCGAGAGAGCGCCGGCTCAGGAGGGCCTCCGACCCCTTCTTCCTCCCTGCGGTATTGTGGCCAAGATGCGGCCTCCCTACGATGTCTTTGCAACATGCCGATGACCCTCAGGTATATATTCCTTCGAGACCTGCATTGCTCTACTGCCCCAGCTCTTCCCCCTTCATGTGGATCCTTTTCTACTTCCATCCACTGTTACAAAGCCAACTAGACTTCTACTATTATTAGAAGTAAAGCTAGTTCATACAGTGAACTCAAAGCGTTGGTTCAAACAGGGAAGAAAGTGGGAAAGCTGTAGCATGAATCTAGGACTTGGTTCTAAGAGGAAACGGGGGAAAGTAGTAATATGTGTCACTGTTTAAATAACCGTATTTCGTATTTGCGCAAACAGGGATGTCTGTCTCCATATCGTTTCGGGATGTCTGTCTCCGTATCGTTTCTATCCGCGCAATCAAAAGCACACACCTCAGTTTTAGTACAACTATGCAAAATGAGATGTCTATCCCTCGTTGCCGTCGTCTAACCTCCCGTCTTCAAGGTATCCCTACATTGGTAGTAACTAAGGTAGAATGACCAACGCAATCTAAAATAAGTTGATTCGTACCTTTTACTTCCTCATTGCAGTGCAGGGACGAGCGAAAACAACTGCATCCTAGTCTGGAATGCACTTTCTACCAGTTCATCCATGGACCGAGGACTAGCTGGCATGGCTGCACGGCGGTTTTTTGGACAGGTGTGCGGACAAGAGGCATTGTGGTCTACTTATTTCTGCAAAAAGCGGTTCTTAACTTTAGTGGAATGCACAAGCATTTCAGCTGGTCAGTACACTGCATGGTTCAGTTCAACATTCCAGCTGAGACCACAATTATAATTGGTTATTCTGGAATGAGAGAACCTAACCCTTCATGGTGGCAACAAGAAAAAACCAGAGTGAACTCCAAGAAATTTAAGCCTGCCGGGAGGCCCTTTGCTCACAGAAGCCTTGCTTGTTTTTTCCTTATTTATAAACCTTCTCACAACTTTGTCTTTTGCTGTGAACTAGTATATGTTTGTTATGTTCTATGAATCATTGAGATGTATAAAATTGCTTAACTTATGCTTTTCAAGATTTTTATGAAGACGAGTTTAATTGTGAGTGTTCCACATGAGCGCTGGACTAGCGTGTGAACGTTTGGAATTTATTACATTGTGGCCTCAATTAACTGCATGAACCACTGTAACAAGATACATAGTAGTTGCTTATATGTCAGACATCAGATTGTTGATTGTTAGCTCCTCAATAGCATAGTGTTGAAGCGAGCTGAGCCAATGTGCCGTGTTTTGCACAACTGCTTACAAGTGGGGTAGCACCAATAGTGTTTACAAGTACTTATATATACGTCAGCGCACGGTTCTCGAACGGGTGCTCTATTTCATCAAAACACGCACTGCTCGTATTATAAACCGTGACAACTTATGTCTTACCATGCCATATTCATGAAAAAACTAGTGATGACGCATATGTTTCGGCAACAATTACGATGGTTCTCACATGATTCATGGGCACACAAAAGTAGCAGCAGTTCCCATAGACGGATTCAAACAGAGCACTAGCCCCAGAGGGGTCGATAACAGGCAAGGTTCAGATAATTAGACACAATCCAAACTACTATTAAACACTAGCTGGGGCAACTATTTCATGCCTCGATCTAATTTGCGCTGGACACAAGATGGACCTTGCCATGAACATCATCGAGGACGTCCCGCGGCGGCTCAATCCTGTGAACCTTCATGAAGACAACCTTGTGGCCTTGCCACTGATAAACTTGTTTGTGGAGGCATGCCATGTCATCTTCCTGCATAAGCTTGACAAGAACAGTATGCCTCACAAATAAAGGAGTAGCTTTGAACTTCTTGTGCTTTAGTACACCCTGGACAACACGCCTGACAACAGTGAGGCTGGAATACAACTCTTCATTGGTATAACTGCAAATGGCTTCCAGGATCCAACAGCCTAAGAACTCTGTTTTCCCCGTGCGTATATTCAAGTTGTCCGCCTCATAGCGAGTGACATGCACAACCACACAATCCTTGTCTGCATCAGGGCTCTAATTGAAACAGAAACAAATTCTGAATTACTTTTCAGTATAAGAACCATAAGTTAGTTAAACCACTATGTATAGCATGGCATCGAAGCTAATAAAATTTTGCATTATTAATCACCACATACTTCCTTTTCTAAAAAAATCACCACATACTTAGATGAAAAACCACAATCGAGATCGGCAAAGAAGGAAATCACCTTGGGCAGCTCAGCGAGGGGGGGGGGACACATCCTCGACGGGGGGAAAACTGCTCCTGCCGTGCCATGGGGGTTGTAACCTCAAATGGGGTGTTGACCATCTCAGTAGTGGTCGTGAGTGTATCTGGGGTCGGCTCGGTGGTTGCCTCCATCTTCTTGGAGCTCTCTGTCTCGTGGGGATCAGCCTCCCACGTCTGCTCCAATATCGGCAGATCTTTGCCTGGTTCTCCTTGGTCCATCATGAAACTGATGAATACTAGGAGACCACTGAAAGGAAAACACAATCGCAATGAAAATGAAACAAAAAAGAGAGTGAGGATCGTTTACTGCTTTGCAAAAGTTTGTTTTTTTTCTCTAAACGAAAATAAACCAACATCACGGATCCGCTTACCTTCCCTTCGTTGGGAGAGAAGAATAGTGGCAGATGTAAGTGTTGCCTTTCTTGAAGACGGTGAGGGAGAAGGGGATTCAGCGAGGAGTGAAATGATGGTTGCTTCATCCGTCAAACTTAGACTGCGGGGAGGTGGGGTTTTGTGATACGATGGCTCATTACTGCTGCGCTACGACCGGGGTGACTCTCCGCCTACATATGGCCTGCTAATTTGGTGGATGGCATTTGGGCCCGCACGCTGCATGGCCCGCATGTCGGTGAACAAAAGTATAACGGCATTCAGTAGAGGGAGACGTTTCAGTGACCTAGGAGGAGCAAGAAGCGGTAGAGTGTCTCCACTGTACTAGCAGTAATTGTTTTTCTGGGTAGCTGTAGAGTGTCTCCACTATACTAGTAGTAATTGTTTCTCTGGTCCCAAGAAAAAACAGCCAATCCACACTAGTAAATAGTAAGCTCAATTCAAAAGGCGCTACCCACACCCAGCACACCCCCCCTCCCCCACAAAAAAACCTGGGTGCTCTTCTTCCTCCTCACTCCCACCCACATCACGTGAGCTCGCTCCACTCGTACCCCAAATTCCTCACCTCACTCCTACAAAAAAACCCATCTCCCCTTCTTCCTCACTCCTACAGAAAACCCCCAGCTCCCCTTCTTCTTCGCTCGCACTAAAACTAGCCTCGTCATTCGTTACTCTGCTCAAATCCGTGAGCGCGATGCGACGCCCTCGAGGAAAATGGAGTCGGCTTACCCCAGCGCCAATAAGATGAGGCTCCCGCCAGCGGCGACGCCTGATGTAGATCCCGCACCCGGCAGCGTGGGGAGAAGCGGCAACCCCGCCCCCACCGGATCCCAGGAACCCGTAGAATCTCAAGTGGACCGCATCAGCGATCTCCCGGATGCCGTCCTTGGGGAGATCATCTCGCTTCTCCCCACCAAGGATTGTTGCCGCACCCAAGTCCTCTCAATTCGGTGGCATCCTCTATGGCGCGCCGTGCCCCTTAATCTCGACTGTTGTCAGCTATCTCTCTTCAATGATTTTGAAATCCCCAGAGCCATCATCTCCTCCCACCAGGGCTCCATTCAAAGCCTCTACATCCTGTCATGCTACCTGAGCAAGCATACCATGCCCTGCACGGTGGATGCCTGGCTGAAATCCCATTAATTCACAGACCTACAGTTGCTTGAGTTCTACTATTCCCCTGGAAATCACATACCACATACAGAACGCCATGAACTTGTGCCCTCAGCACCGATGTCCATCTCGCGGTTTTCCTCCTCTCTCCACACTGCCACCTTTGCACTGTGCTAGCTTCCAGACAATCTGGTACTAAACCTTTGACTCCCATTTCTCAAGAAACTTTCACTTGTGCGGGTTCGTATATCGGAGTCCTCATTGCACAACATCATCCACTCCAGTTGCCCTGCGCTGGAGTGCTTGGTGCTTGTTTTCACAGTTAGAATCGGTTGTCTCCCAATAAAGTCGCCTAACCTTGTAAGAATTGGTATTTCTTTTGACGGAAGGCAGCTCATCATCCAAGATGCCCCTTCACTTCAAAGGTTGATCCTTGATTCTAGTTATTCACCGTTGCAAATAACCGTCCTCTCTGCGCCTAAACTGGAGACCTCGGGTGTAATACATGATCTCTGTGCTCATTTCAATATGGTGTTTGGCTCCATAGTTCTTCAGGTACTTTATATTATCATCTACACTTGTAACCATATGCTGCATTTTAAATTTTTGCGCATAATTTATATATCATCTTGGAGTACACATTTTGTACTAATATTATGGTATATGCTCAATGAAGAGTTTCTCCATGGATGGCCTATCAATGGTGTTGGATTCTGTCAAGATCATATATATCCAAATGAATAGTTTTGATGTGAACAAGATTATTGGCTTGCTGCAACGCTTTCCATGTCTGGAGAAGTTGTATATAAAGGTGATAATTTCACACACATTGGAAGCCCACATATAGTGTACTAGAATTAACCGTTCAGCTATTGCTCTTTTGACACTCTTCTTTTAGACCTTAACTATTTTCAATTTTCATGTCTATTTAGGCAACAGGACGGGGTAAGAAAGTTATAACCAATCGGTGGATTCGTAAGCATTGGGATTTTCTGACTTCTCATGAGATTCGATTGAAGACAATAACGCTAGAACGATATGTAGCCAACTGTGCAAACACAAGATTTGTCACATTCTTCCTGCTGAATGTGAGGTTACTATTGTCCATCAGGCTTAAGTTTATCAGCAACATGGTTTTGACGGATGGGTATGTCGAAGAGCAAAAAAGGAGTTTCAGGTGGGCAAAAGAGCTTCTGAACGTGCCGGGTTTCTATTTACAACATATTGTGGTCATAATCCAGTAAATTTTATGATCCAGGATGTTCATTCTATGGACCTGACCGATCCATTTGACTGTGACTGCCAAAAACAATGCTGGAGTTAGATGTTGTTGCCCTTTTCAATCTGGGTTTTTTGTAAACCTGATGAACAATCAACCCTTGTGCTTTTGTACAGTTTGTAAGCTGGAGTTAGATGTTCCTGCCCTTTTCAACTCAGTTGTGACTGTCATATTTTCTTTGAAACAAGGCAAATGGCTTGCCATTCACTTAATTTAGAGTGAAATATTGTAACAAATCACAACCAAGGGAAATAACATCACTCACGCCGACTGCTTGAGCTCACTGTGCATTACAGAAGCCAAGTGACTAGCCCCCACCACCCCCACCAGTCAATCCTCGTACTCCCCTCCGCCTGCGACTGGACCGGCGCATCTTCAACGGCTCCTGTCCGTTCCGTCCGAGGCCTTGCCGTCATCCTCCGCCTTGCGGCCTTGGTTCGCTCGCCGTGCGCGGTGCGCCACCCTCTTGCGTTGTGGACATCGTCAACAACCGAGAGGAACAAGGAGATGAATGTACGTGGAGAGGATGATAGTAGGGACCCACCAGCGTCATGGCAGTATGCCAGCAAGTGCCTCTATAGTACAAGCCCAAAAATATGGTTCCTCCTAATGGTTGGACATCTGGGGCTCACGCCATCGTCAACGTAGTCAATAAACAAGAGAATTACACTACGAGCGGCTGACACCAGGGACCCAGCAAGTCGTGCAACTTTTTTTTTGAGGAACAAGCAGTTTTTTTTGAGACAATGAGGAACAAGCAGTTGTTATTTATACTAGTTTTAGCGACGGATCAGGGTAACAACGGGGCTGTGCGGGGGCTGTGGCCCGTCTAGCCAGGGCTTTATTTATGTTTACCACATCATGAGCCCAGTTGTGTTTTTTTCTTGCTGAAAATGGCTAGACCAGTTCTATTTTTTTAAAGAAATACCCAAACAAGGCCTACTTGCTTTATCGGCCCTGCTAGGCTGCAAATGTTTCAAGACGAGGAGAGTTTCATTCGGTTTGCCCAGAAATCGCCTGCACATTTTTAAAATACATCAAACCGGGAATTAGTTTCATTTTTTTCATTACAAGATCTTAAATTCCATTGATTTGTATGCGTGGAGAATTATTTTAATTTTATATTTATATAAATTATTTTTCAAAATAGTTTGAATATGAATCGATATTTCTGGATTAAAAAGAGTTGACCGCACCGAAATATGCAAAATTTCGTATACTTTTTAACCGTGGCCACAATATGGGGTGCAATGCTAACAAAAAGAAGATGGGCTCCAAAAAAATCTTAAGAATTAGCAAATGGGTTGTACATTATTAGAAATAATGGCAGATGGGTTGTATGCTGTTTTCCACAGATTTGAGGCTGACTTGTGCGCCTACTACAGGTTGAAGTGTATGCTTTCATAAAAAAAGGTTGACGCACACGCAACGCCCTGTTAACTTAGTCAACACACGAGAGCAGTGACTGTTGGATATCCATCCAACGGCTGTCGTGCTTCTTCAATCTCTGCTCTTCATGCTCCAACCGCTCAAACAAGCGCCGGTGGGACTGCCTGCTCCCTCCTCCCGCGGCCGGCTATGCTATCGCGCAGGCCTCGTGGCCCCACCGTACTCCCATCGCTGGCCTAGCCATCCCTCTATTCACCCACACATGTTGTTATTCTCCGGCGACGGCAGATGAACCAGTAAACCCTCATACTCCTTCGCGTGGGAAACAACTGCCGAGTATTCCCTGGCTCCGTGTCGTTCCCTTCCTAGTCCTCGCCGTCGTCCACCGCCCTGGTGCTCTCAGCGCGACCTGGTCAAAGTGGTCAATGAACGACATCCATCGGAAGTGGACTGTACGTGGAGAGGCTGACAGTTGGGTCCACGGCCGCACGCAAGGAAATTCCTCCTTATTACGCGCAAAATAATGATTCATCCACCTGACAGGTAGGACCCACAGGAAGGGCCTCTATATTTTGTGAAAAAAATGTTCCCCCCGCTGACAGGTCGGACCCACCAGCTATATCTTCGCACGCAAGGAAGTGCCTCCTTATTATGCCCAAAAAAATGAATACCCCCTGCTACCTGGGACCCACCATATTGTTGGGCTGACTTGTGGGCCTACTAAGTTGTTGGGGACAGAGGGCTTTGTCAACTTAGTCAATACTCCAGTGACCGTACGATGTCCATCCAATGGCCATACGGCTTCTTCAACCTCTGGTCTTCTTGCTCCAGCTGCCCAAAGCAGCGCCGGTCGTGCCGCCTACTCCTGCCTCCCGTGGCCGGCTGTGCTACCGCCTGCTCCTGCCTCCTGTGGCCCGGCTCCACGTCGTCCCCTTCCTAGGCCTCGTCGTCGTCCACCGCCGTGGTGCTCTCAGCGCGGCGTGGTCAATGTGGTCAACGACCGACTTCCATCGGAAGAGTACTGTACATGGAGAGGCTGACAGCTGGTTCCACGGCAGCCGCAAGGAAGTGCCTCCTTACTACGCGGAAAATAATTATTCCTCCACCTGACAGCAGGGACCCATCGGACGGGCCACCAGTATTTTGCAAAATAAATCGTTTCCCCTGACTGCTGGGACCCACCGGACGGGCCACCGTATTTCGCGAAAAAAACGTTCCCCCCACTGTCAGCTCGGACGCACCGGAAGTGCCTCCTTATTATGCACAAAAAAATGAATACTCCCCCGGCTAGCTGGGACCCACCTTGGTGGGAGGCTGTCTTGTGGGCCTACTAAGTTGACAGGGCCGAAGGGCTTTGTCAACTTAGTCAATATGAACGATTCTAACTCCAGTGACCGTACGATGTCCATCCAACGGCCGTAGTGCTTCTTCAACCTCTGGTCTTCTTGCTCCAGCTGCCCAAAGCAGCGCCGGTCGTGCCGCATGCTCCTGCCTCCCGTGGCCGGCTGTGCTGCCGCGGAGGCCTCACCGCCCCCTACTATTCCCACTGCTGGCCAGGCCCTGCGGCGATGGCAGCCTCAAACCGCAGCCGAACCAGTGAACCCTCATACTCCTCTCCACGCGGGCTTCCACTGTCGCGTCTTCCCCGGCTCCGCGTCGTCCCCTTCCTAGGCCTCTTCATCGTCCATCGCCGTGGTGCTCTCCGCACGGCGTGGTCAACGTGGTCAAGGAACGACTTCCATCGGAAGAGTACTGTACATGGAGAGGCTGACAGCTGGGTCCACGGCCATAGCCCAGTTTTTTTGTGATTTGCCAATTAAGTCGCTTTGTCAGGCCTGTTGGGCTGCAAATCTTTCAAGACGAGGAGAGCTTTTCATTCGGCTGGCCGAGAAAATGGCCCATGAGTAATGAGAAATGGGTTGTACATTTTTAAAACACATCAAACCGGCAATTAGTTTCAAATATATTTTTTTCATTTCAAGATTTTAAATTACATTAATTTTTATGCGTGGAGAATTTGTTGGATTTTATATTGATATACATTTATTTTTAAAATCAGTTTGAATGTGAGTCAAAATTTCGGGATTAAAAACAGTTCGGACCGCACCGAAATATGAAAAAATTCGTATATTTTTTTAACCGTGGCCACAATATGGGTTGTAATGCTAACAAAAAGAATATGGGCTCCAAAAAAACCTTAAGAATTACCAACTGGGCTGTAAATTATTAGAAATAATGGCAGATGGGTTGTATGCTGTTTTCCACAGATTTTGAGGCTTTCCTAAAAAAGGTTGACACACAAGCAGTGACGGTTGGATGTCCATCCAAGAGCCGTCGTGCTTCTACAATCTCTGCTCTTCCTGCTCCACCCGCTCAAACAAGCGCCGGTGGGACTACCTACTCCCTCCTCCCCGCGGCCGGCTGTGCTGCCGCGCAGGCCTCACCGCCCCACCGTACTCCCATCGCTGGCCTAGCCATCCCTCTACTCACCCACACCTGTTGTTATTCTCCGGCGACAACAAATGAACCATTAAATCCTCGTTCAGTCGTACTCCCCTCCGCATGGGAAACAACTGCTGAGTCTTCCCTGTCTCCGTGTCGTTCCCTTCCCAGGCCTCGCTGTCGTCCACCGCCCTGGTGCTCTCGGCGCGGCCTGGTCAACGTGGTCAACGACCGACATGCATCTGAAGTGGACTGTACATGGAGAAGCCGGCAGCTGGGTCCACGGCCGCACGCAAGGAAATGCCTCCTTATTATGCGCAAAATAATGATTCATCCACCTGACATCAGGGACCCACCGAAATGGCCTCAGTATTTCATGAAAAAAACGTTACGTCGCTGACAGCTCGGACCCACCAGCTATATCTTCGCACGCAAGGAAGTGCCTCCTTATTACACAAAAAAATGAATACTCCCCCTGTTAGCTGGGGCTCAGTATAGTGGCAGGCTGACTTGTGGGCCTACTAAGTTGACGGGGACGGAGGGCTTTGTCAACTTAGTCAATATGCATGATTCTTGCTCCAGTGACCGTACGATGTCCATCCAACGGCCGTAGTGCTTCTTCAACCTCTGGTCTTCTTGCTCAAGCCACCCAAACCAGCGCCGGTTGTGCCTCGTGCTCCTGCCTCCCGTGGCCGGGTGCGATGCGGCGGAGGCCTCACCGCCCCCTACTACTCCCACCGCTGGCCAGTCCATCCCTCTACTCACCCACACCCCCTGTTATTCTACGGCGATGGCAGCCTCACACCGCAGCGAACCAGTGAACCCTCGTACTCCTCTACGCGTGGGCATCCACTACCGCGTCTTCCCCGGCTCTGCATCATCCCCTTCCTAGGCCTCGCCTTCGTCCACCGCCCTGGTGCTCTCGGCGTGGCGTGGTCAACGTGGTCAAGGAACGGCTTCCATCGAACGTGGACTGTACGTGGAGAGGCTGACAGCTAGGTCCACGGCCGCAGCAAGGAAGTGCCTCCTTATTACGCGCAAAATAATTATTCCTCCACCTAACAGCGGGGACCCACCGGACGGGCCACCATATTTCACGAAAAAAACATTTCCCCCTGCCTGCTGGGACCCAGCAGCTACACCTTCGCACACAAGGAAGTGCGTCTGGGCAAAAAAAACGATTCGCCCCCCTAACTGGTGGGACCCACCAGCTACATCTTCGCATGCAAGGAAGTGCGTCCGGGCAAAAAAACGATTCACCCCCCTGACTGCTGGGACCCACCAGCTACATCTTTGCACGCAAAGGAAGTGCGTCCAGAAAAAAAACGATTCGCCCCTATGACTGCTGGGACCCACCAGCTACATTTTCGCACGCAAGGAACTGCCTGACAGTCGGGACCCACCTGGTCGAAGCATACGTAGCGTTTTAATTCTAGTCGCGAACTTGTACGTACATATATACTGGTTAATGTAGAGGCGCGCACGTGTCATAGTAGAGGCGCGTACGTGTCGTAGTAGAGGCGCGCACGTACCATGTACACGTACCTACAGCGGCCAGGGTGCAAGAAAGAAACTACGGCCACGTATGTGTACATACGGGCGGGTTCTCGAACGCCTAGTCGCGCATACGTACGGCGAGGGCTCGTGTTCATGGGGAGGCAACGGAATGCGTCATATTCATGGGGAGGCAACAGAATGCTTCGTGTTCATGGGGAGGCAACGGAATGCGTCGTGTTCATCGGGAGGCGACGGAACGCGTGGGAGCCACACGCTTTGGACGGAATAGGCGATGGAAATGAGGCCTGGCATACCGCAGAACAAAGGAAATGGACCTCCTATGGTCGAAACGGGGGCTCCTGTTGATTGGGAGGGGTGTGGCGTACCGCAAAACGGACGAAACGGACCTCCTACGGTCGAAACGGGGGTCCTGTTGATCGGGAGGGGTGTGGCATACCGCAAAACGGATGAAACGTTCCTCCTACGGTCAAAACGGGGGTCCTATTGATCGGGAGGGGTGTGGCGTACCGCAAAACGGATGAAAGGGACTTGTGTTGGAGCGCTACGATCGAAACGGGGGGAGGGGTGTGGCGTACCGCAAAACGGGACTCCACGGGATATTGTTCATCTCCACCGTCGACCTCCTCCAGCCTCCACGGGCTACCGTCGACCTCCTCCAGCCTCCACGGGCTCCTGTTCATCCAGCCTCCACCGTGCGCTACCCCACCGGCTACTGTTCAACAACCCCTCCATGGGCACCCCTCCACCGTCTACTGTTCATCCAGCCCTTCACACCACGGGGTCCTGTTCAACCACCCCTCCATGGCCACCCCTCCACCGTCTACTGTTCATCCAGCCCTCCACACCACCGGTTCCTGTTCATCCAGAGGCAATGCCAGTGCTCACTGTTCATCCAACCCCCCCCCCCGCAACGCTCACTGTTCATCCAATCGATAGGCTTCAGTTAGCAGTAGTAGCGAAGGAATCGCTCCATCGGGTTCAGTTAACAGCCATCGATCGATCGCTCGGGTTCAGTAACGCGTAGCCTATAGTGCAATCGCTCGGGTTCAGTTAGAGCCCAACGCCTCGCTCGGGTTCAGTTAGAGCCAACGCCTCGCACACACGCGCGTACGTACGAGAGAAACACGCATCGCTCCGCCCCCGACCTCCCACCGTAACCGGCAACTCCCCGAAATTTTCCTCCCCCTCGCTTCTACCATGGTTTTTTCCGTCATGGACGTCCCAAAGAATGTCATGCAGCTGCATCTCCGGCCCGCCCAGGATGAAAAGCCCATTTTCTGTCATGATTTTTTGTCATAGAAGTAGGAGCCCACCACATCTATGATGATACCGGGTTTTGTCACAATTATCGTCATAGAAGTGTCATATGTATGACAGAAAAAAAAATTCGTTTGGCCCAAAATGTCACGGATGTGTCTTTTTTTTGTAGTGCTAAGACACACAGATCGGGACCCCCTACCCGAGATCCGCCAGTTTTTACACCGACAAGCGCCTCCGCGTTCGCCGCCATCATCGAGGAGAAGTAGAACACGGGAGGCCGCCGCCGCTTGGGTCCCATGAAGACCATCGCGGAGGCGACGCCAGCGTACACAGCAGGTTTCTTGCCGGATCCTTTTGTTGCGAGGACCTTCATCGACCCTGCATGGGCTCCATGGAAGAGGGGAATGTTAGGATGAACTCGAGTCGGTGCCGGCCATGGCGAAGTAGTGGCCGGTGATGAACTCGAACCGGTGCCGGCCACCATCATCTTCGGCATCAGCCAATGATATCAGTTGGGCAGTGGGGAAGCGAGCCGTCCTTTGCACTGAAGCATATACCTCCGGGGCTCCCGGCAGTCCGGTGATCATGCTGTCGGACATGAGGAACACAAATCGATCGGCGGGCGACCATTTAGGCCAGGTATTATATACCTGTGTTGTCCAGAACTAGCACTGCGTAGTTCATTTGAATGTAATGAAATCCTTCATGTTTGTATGAAAATCCGGTATTTTATATGATTTTCATCGTTGTTTATATGAAATGTCAGTTTGTGTACGTGTTTGCGTGAATTTCGTCCGGTTGGTTGAGTTGCTATCATAATGTGTGCGACTACGGTTGGATGGCATAATTTGTGGGTCGACGGTCGGTCTGCGGGCGGCTCGGGCGGCGTGGTGGGACAAAAAAACACAGCTCGTGCGAGCTCGTCTCCAACATGCGCTCTAGAGGATGCATGAGCTCCCGAGCCATTCCTCGTTCATCGGTGGCAAAGGCACCGTGGACAAAAGGGTGGCCAATATTTTGGCTACCCCAAGCAAGATCCAAATAGCCCCTCCCAACAGATTGAAATCCCTTGTTCGCCGTGGAATTTTGCCATGTGTTGTTTTCATGGACTAGCAAGATGCCCGTGCATTGCACGGAACATCAAGATGGAGTTTTTTACAAACTCTCGCATGCATGCAAGGGATAATTAATGTCCTCCTTTGCTAGTACTACGAGGCAAACACCATTAATATTGCACGATTAGTGTTAGTGGCCTTGTATATCTGCAAATAGTAATTTTGATAGTGGCCCCTTGTATATAAAAATGGAGGGAGAAAGATGAGAGATAAGGTGAGGAGGAGTCGGGCGTGGTGGTGACTGGTGGTCAGACTGGGCGGAGGCATGGGGATGGACGGCGCATTATGTCTAGGTTTGTATCTCTCTCTCTCACACACACACACACACACGTAGGTGGGGGACGTGCACGAAGAGAATAGGTGCACCCACGGCGCACATACTCCCGTCTCTTTACCAACCACACCCGCGCGGGTACACGGTGGAGCTCATTTCTTTATGAAAAGGCAGCCCACGTGGTAATTTGACACGTGTACTAGTTGTCCACTTGGTGGAGGGAGGATCGTCTACCACGGGTGAACAAACAAATTGTGACTTGACATGTTATGTTAAAAAAGAGGCAAACCATGTGGGGCCTACCTTAGAGGCAAGGCTCTATACATTGGAGTACTTTTGATGTGTCCCGTCAACTCGCAAAATGAGGAGAAGCTTGCTTAGTACGCCGTCTCCCCCGCCCACGGGCGCGGTGGCTCGCAAGATGAGGTGAAGCTTGCTTACGAGTAGTAGTAGTAGTAGTAGTAGTAGTAGTAGTAGTAGTAGTAGTAGTAGTAGTAGTAGTAGTAGTAGTAGTAGTAGTAGTAGTAGTAGTAGTAGTAGTAGTAGTAGTAGTAGTAGTAGTAGTAGTAGTAGTAGTAGTAGTAGTAGTAGTAGTAATAGTAGTAGTAGTAGTAGTACTGTATGCCTTACGCCCGCTCCCTCGCCCACGCGCGCGGTGGCTCGAAGGACAAGGAGAAAATTTTACTACTCCCTCTATTTACTCCTCGTCCCTACTACCTTGGTTAGAGAGATTATCATATTGTTTGGAATATATATGTCCTTTAGTACTCCCTCCATTTACTTATACAAGGCCAATATAAAAAAATACATTTATCATCTATAAAAGGCCACAAATAGTAATCGAGACAAAAGTTACTACTCCCTCCTTTCCAGTTTATGGCTCAATTTCAAAATCTCTCCAACCAAGGTTGATGGTGAATGGTCGAATTAATTTCGTAGTTTGCACAAGTAATTAGTACGCTCCTTTTTCTCAAGAAGTTAAGTCTACCAAGGCATTAATTAGCACGAATGCATGAATGACCACTAAATTTCCATGAACTTCTACATGCATTGGTGAGTTTGCTCTTCACGCTGCTTGCATCGGGTGATCTAATGCACCTCGAAATCCAACATGTAATGGTACTACTACTAGTAGTATTGAGACTTATCGAACGGAAAAATGAATGTTTTTTAGATGAGCCCTATAAACCCTAGTGGGTACGTACTCCGTGAAATCAGATTTTTTCCAAAACTAAGTCGCTCCCTTTCATGAATTCTGTAGTATACTCCTCCGTCGATGCTCCCTTTCATGAATTATGTACTTCATGTCGCCGACATGTGGGACATATGGCAACCGGGTCAACGTGTCAAGCACCAAATAACAGTGCAGAACAGCAGGGGGGCGGACCCCACTCGTATCGGCCCAGTAGTAGTAATGAGCAATGAGACGTCAAATCACAATGCCGCACCTTCCCAAACGGACGAAGCAACCATTATTTCACACTTCGGTTCGCCATCATCTCAAATCACATAGTATTGCTTCTGCCTCAAGAGGGACACGCGCATCGCCTTGGTACATCATGACACATGGGACCGCATGACAGGCCATGCTCCCCCGGCGATCGCTAAGTAAAATCACCTCATTTTTACTATACTTCCTCTGTATCGGTTTAGATGGCATGCATGTCATTCTAGGTTGAGATTTAATTGGCTATATATGTGATGAACAGTACTCTAGCCTTTTAAAAAATGTATACTTTTGTACAGTAGTAGTATCGATGGATTGCGCCATGAAGCAAAAATTTAAATTAAAAAAAGGTGGTACATATCGAGAGCGCTAGTCACCAAATTATGCATATAGTACTATTAAAAAAGCTAGTACATGCTTAAATGGGGTGCTAAATTCTGTTAAAGAAATACTAGTAGTATGTACAAACTGAAGAGTTAAAGTA
Source organism: Triticum aestivum (assembly GCF_018294505.1). Classification (NCBI taxonomy): domain Eukaryota; kingdom Viridiplantae; phylum Streptophyta; class Magnoliopsida; order Poales; family Poaceae; genus Triticum; species Triticum aestivum. Next base: position 581,319,578 of record NC_057810.1, read on the forward strand.
ACGAGAAGAAACATAACATAGTTCTGCTGGGGGCTCAGCATAACACACCCCTCAAATTAAACTAAGCACACCTGAAATTAAACTATGGAACTAATCAGGTAGATACTACATTAGAACCACCATGAGCAACGACACTGACACCTTACTCACTCGGAGTCCTCGTAAACTTCCTCGACTTCGTCCTTGTCCCTCTTCCTCTTGGCCGATACTTCTTTGCTTGAACCGCACACTTGGCTCTTGCTCTTCATCCAACCCTTGTAGATATTGAAACAAAGGTAGCCATCCATTGCAGCGTAGTGGATGTGGTCTATATCTAGTACATTCCGCTACCATGCATGACGATGAAACGTCTATTGAGGTTTCTCCAGTTTACCGTACGAAGAATGAACCATGGCTCCTGCCAGGTCAGCATTGAAGGCTGGACACTGGAGGGTAGCAACCGATTCTTCTCGAGGTCGAAGGGGTTGCCTACAACAAGGCCTATCTGACCCAGGACATCCTTGTCGTTCCTAAAGTCTACAGTAACGAATTTGACTAGGTTGCTCTTGAGGAAGTTCTTAAAATCCAGGCATTCAATGTCAGCATGGCATATGTGGTAGACCAAGCATAAGTCATGCACGCAAACCTTGATCATGGCGGGCTTCTTCCTCTCTTCCTCCTTTAGATCCTTCTCTCATCCCAGGACTGTGGTGTAGTCAACATCTAGCCCAGCGACCCACTCATCATCTGAGTTTTACAACATGCGTCTGAAGCGAGAAAGGCATCCTTTCACCGTCGCAGAAGAACGGTTGTAGATGACGTCGAACTCATCGTCGGTGATGGTTCTAACCTTGTACTCACCGCCTATCATGGAGATTTGGGACGGCATGGATTTGGGAGGAGGGTTAGGATTAGTGGAACTGCCGTAATGTGGAAGGACGGGACGACTAGGAGCGAACCGCCATAATATTAAAGGACGTGCGGGGACGAGTAGGAGCGAACTGCCAGTGTGCGAACGGCAGGGTAGTGGCTTTCCATTCTCCCATGATACGGGCTTTAGAGAGCCCTTGGATCTGAGATTGAATGGTTGCATGGTGTGATTCTAGACCTATGGGTGAATATCCTATCCTGGAGGGTTATTCTGCAAATTTTCAGCAACTTAGCATGCGACCGTTCGATCTTAGATCCAAGGGCTCCCAGCAGCCCGTATCATGGTCGCGCCTATCACGACTGTCGTGTCACTCGCGCGGTCGCACCCTTGGAGATTTAACACGGTGCGTTAGGCTATCTGATGTTGGCATGTCATCACTTAGTCACTCATACTACAACAAGGTTAGCTATAAGGTTTGCTATAAGTGTTTTTTTACTTCTCTCTATCTATTTCTTTGTACTCCCTCTGTCCCATAATATAAGAACGTTTTTGACACTAGTGTAGTGCCAAAAACGTTCTTATATTATGGGATAGAGGGACTAGTATTTATTGTATTTGCCAAGGAGTGACCTCTTCCAATTAAATGGTGCTTAGATGAGGTGCTAAGGGCATTAAATGGCTTAGCAATCAAGTCCCCAATGCATAGGTGCTTATTATTTTTTGTTGCTAAGTTTTCTTCATTTAATTAGATATAGACTCAAAATTGTCTTTTCACCTAGATACACGCGCTTAGCACCGTTTCTTCCTTGGGTCACGAAACTTGCCACATCAGACTTTATGCCTATGTGGCAAGCTTAGCACCTGTAGGAGCAAGTAAGTACTACAATAGTGGGCTATAAGCCTGCTTTACATGGCATTCTTGCATATGTGGAGGAAAGAGGCAAGGAAAAAGTGGAGAAGTGGGCTCTCATGCAAGAGCCAGCCTCAACTACATGGTGGAGCATTGGGAGAGGCACCTCTATGGAGGTGGTCAGGAATCAAGAGACTCACGCTGGTCGTAGCGCCGCAGTTAAAATGATAATATTAAGTCAAATCACGGGGCCCCACCTGTCCAGCAGTAACTCCCTGTCAAATCACACAGCCCTACGTTTGCAGCAGCCTACTCCCTCGTCTTCTCGCGTCTTTGTCGAACAAACTAGGCAGAACTGCCCCGCCTACCGCGCAGGAAAAGCCCTTCCCTCGACTTTTAAATACAACTACATCCGCTTAAGAATCCAATGATATACTTTTTGTGACATAGTAACTCATATTTAGTTAGTCAAATAGATGACCTAGAACTATGTGCACGCCCTATAAACCGAGACTCCTAAAAATTAAAAACCAAGATGGAGAGGGTAGTTCAGCACGTATCTTTTTAGATCAATATAGTCGGGATTCACCAAGGAGCAAAACAAAGTGGTAGGCTGCTCCTGTTGTGTTGGCGTAGCAACTCAAGCAGGGTCAGTACGCACACGAAATGGCCACGCACTTAACAGGACCCCTTTGGCCAACATGTGGCTCATCCATCGTCTTGTTCCACATGAGATGCACCAAATTCCAGCTCGGAGCAGCGGTTGGAATTGGAGGCACCCCGGTCGTAGTGCCGCAATAGTAGAAAATGAGCTATGAGGGGTCAAATCACAAAGCCCCACCTTTCTCGCATTAAGCTGCATGGATGAAGAAACCATCATTTCTCTCTAGGGCACAAGAGCATAAAGAAAAGAGAAAACAATGATGCATGTGGCAGCTACCTAGGGCACCCTAGGGTAGGGGTCTCCACAATAGATCCTCTTTTTTTTGAAAGCGCCTCCACTACAAATCGGTTTCTCCCTCGTCCTCTTGAAGAAAACCGATGATGAGTGCGGCGGTAGGGTTTGTAGGAGTACTACAGCGAGCGGGGCCACGTCGTAGTAAACGGGTTCGAGTCGACGCCTTAAATATGTGTGGGCCTCTTGGTTTTACGGGAACGAGGCGGCATTTTGGGTTCGAGCACCAGTGGAGATATAGTATGTACAAAAAATTGTGGACATAGGTTCGACCGAAAGGCAATGATGCATGGGCGTTGCATTTTGATATACCCGGGGCCGTGTGAAATTTGCTACTCTACTCAAAACTAGTAAGGTACACATGCATTGAACGCATGAGATTTTGAAACCAAATTATGAATAAATACACACTATAGCATGTAAATCTTTGAGTCATATATGCATGATGTAGATGTTCGTTTAGTTCTTATAGTTCATCTCATTCAAAATCAATTAGTTTTATAAAAATATTAAGATTCATGGGGTTGTCCATTGTAAAGCATAAAGTAAAAAACAAATAATGGCAATTCATTTAGAGCAAAAAAAATCAATTATGATACATAAGATTCTATAACAAAGGAGAAGTGCTTGTGTTTTGAGGTTTGTGCATTATGCTTAAGTTCAACCATGGAGTCTTCTAAATTGTACATATGGCAGATCTAGTGGAATGTTGATGATATCCAACGGCTAGTAGTGCTCGCATTTGCCATCTCTGCACTGTCGGATTAGCTTCATCCAACGACCATCTTTCAAAGTTATTAGCACACTATATAGTTCTTGTGCCATACTTGCATGTCTTGGAAAAAAGCGACTAGTGGGTTGTACTATCTATTTAGGAATAGAAGATGTATACATGGAAGTTGTACGGAAAGAGATGACATGGAGTATCTTAATTCCTATGAGTAGGGATTGGAAAAGAGATGTCATTTGGTTCACATCATAGGAACTTTTCTATTGAATCTAGAGATGACATGTATCTCAATTCCTATGAGGTGGGATTAGAAAAGAGATGTAATTTGGTTCATATCATAGGAACTTTTCTATTGAATATACGCTAATGTTTATTTTCCTTTGAAATTAAGGGAGTGTAGGAATCCATTCATATGAACCAAGTGGCTCTAAAGCTATAGAAATGATCTCATGTTTTTTTCCTTTGAAATGTGGAGTATATGGATCTCTTCCTATAAACCAATTGGCTCTAAAGGAAAAAATCCTATAAAAATCATCATATAGAGTTCCTACGATATTCCTCGACACCAAAGGATGGTTGAAATTGCGGCGGGTGATACGATGGTCTTTCTTTGTAGACTCCTCCCCCTTCTTAATAGTTACCTCTCAAAGATGAATGAAATGATATATATAGGGTATTCTACATGTGCAATTTGGTACATGAAAACTCAGTAAAAGTTTGCGAGGTTCGAATTTTCAATAAAGCTATATGCACTGCATTTTGGAACGGAGGGAGCATACGGTAGTTGCTAACACTCACGTGGAAAATTTGTGTGTAGGAGGAGTGGCTGTTCTGTTAAATGACATGGCAAAACTGACACTGTCGGATGCCAATCTAACGGTTCTTACAGCGTTCATCAGGAAAAGGCTTGTGGCGAACGTTTGTCGGTTAATGATTTACAGACACATGCATTTCATTGATACGTGCCCCCCTCTCTCACACACACATGCACCCTCATGAGTCACGACTATCCCGAGTCCTCTCGCAGACTCGCACGTCGCACCCATCGTATATCTGCAGGTAGATATGTGCTCTTCACACCATACCCTCAGAACTTCTAAAAAACAAAAGAGGTCGCGCACATTTTATTTTAGCTCACACGTCGCGCACTTATACTATTACTCTTGCGGCGAACATTCTTTGGGCATTGTAGATTGTACTCTCACGAAGAGAAGTAGTGCACGCATGCACTAGTTCTCTCACACCCACTCCCGGGTACACATAGGAGCGCATTTTTTTAAAGCTGGTACAACAAAATCACTCCACTATATATATAAGCAGGAGCCTTAGCGTTTGATTTACTAGGGTTCCTCTCGTTCACTGTCTCATGCTCTCCAGATCTAAGCAAGACATAGGTGGCCACACTCTCTCTGCTCACTGTTGGTCACAAATCCGGCCGGACAACCTCGATCGGGGCAGGGGTGTAGGTGCATCGTTCAAGCTATCATCAGCGGCGAGGGAGGAGACCAACGGCTTCCCGCGCGTCCCGATTGGCGCGTGTCGTTCTCTCCGAGATAGCGCCGGCTTGGGAGGGCCTCCGACCCCTTCTTCCTCTCTACGGTATTGTGGCCAAGATGCGGCCTCCCGACACCATCTTTGCCACATGCCGACGACCCTCAGGTATATATTCCTGCGAAACGGAACATCTGCCTTGCTCTACTGCCCCAGCTCCCTTCGTGTGGATCTTTTTCTACTTTCGTCCACTATTCTAAAGCCACCTAGACTTTTACTATTATTAGAGGTAAAGCTAGTTCATACGGTCAACTCTAAAAGTTGGTTCAAACAGGGAAGAAAGTGGGAAAGTTGTAGCATGAATCTAGGACTTGGTTCTAAGAGGAAACGGGGGAAGGTAGTAGATACTAGCTACCCAACCGGTCTCTTGGTTGAAAAGACAAAGAAACCATGGTGGATGGCGAATGGTGGGGGAAGTGGACCTATCTCTTGGTTGAAAAAGGAAAGAAAGTGACGGGTGTTGGGGGACAACGCAAATGAGAATGAGCAGGTCTAGATTTCTTGTGCTCATGTAGGAAAATGTCATCGAGGAGATAAAAAATGGGACAAATGCAAACATGCTGCCTGAGTGTTTGCCGCTCTCGGCAGCCAAATCTGCCTCACCACTTTATGCCCCTGCTGTCCCTATGCCCATATCACTACCGTTAATGTAAAATCACATGAAGCATTAAGCAATGCCACCTGTCACTATAAGTAATGGTCTAGTGTCGTCGATAAATTGAAGCAATGGCACCACCATTTTATGAAGTGCTTCCGTCTTGCTTTATTTCCCATGAATTGTGTTTTTGCAGTTACACTTAAATCTCACACCGCTAACATTGCTTCATCCTAGTGGAACTAGGAAAATTTGATTGCACATTTACTGAACATGTGCTACTCTCATGACAGTAATATTAATGATATTTTTCTGCATGTTAATATAGTGACAGTGTTGATGTGATGTGATGCTACTTACTTAAGGACTCTTCATACTGTCAATCTAGTGCCAATTATAACACAATAGATGTTGCTGTTAATCATACGCCACTGCAAATATCTATCATTGTTTAAATAACCGTATTTTGTATCTGCGCAAATAGGGGTGTCTGTCTCCATATCGTTTCGGGATGTCTGTCTCCGTATCGTTTCTATCCGCGCAATCAAAAGCACACACTTCAGTTTTAGTAGAACTGCACAAAATGAGATGGCTATCCCTCGTTGTCGTCGTCTAACCTCCAGTGTTCAAGGTTTTCCTACATTGGTAGTAACTAAGGTAGAATGACCAACACAATCTAAAAGAAGCTAATTCGTATGTTTTACTTCCTGATTGAAGTGCAGGGACGAGCAAAAACAACTACATCCTAGTCTAGAATGCACTTTCTACCAGTTCATCCATGGATCGAGGACTAGCTGGCACGGTTGCACGGCGGTTTTTTGGACAGGTGCGCGGACAAGAGGCATTGTGGTCTGCTTATTTCTGCAAAGAGCGATGCCTAAATTTAGTGGAATGCACAAGTATTTCACCTGGTTAGTACATTGCATAGTTCAGTTCAACATTCCAGCTGAGACCATAATTATAATTGGTTATTCTGGAATGAGAGAACATAACCTGGATGGTGGCAACAAGAAAAAACCAGAGTGAACTCCAGGAAATTTAAGCCTGCCGGGAGGCCCTTTGCTCAGAGAAGCCTTGCTTGTTTTTTCCTGATTTGTAAACCCTATCAAAACTTTGTCTTTTGCTGTGAACTAGTATCTGTTTGTTATGTTCTATGAATCATTGAGATGTATAAAATTTCTTAACGTATGCTTTTCAAGTTTTTTATGAAGAAGAGTTTAATGTGAGTGAGTGTTCCACATGAGCACTGGACTAGCGTGTGAACATTTGGAATTTACATTGTGGCCTCAGTAAACTGCATGAACCACTCTAATAAGATACATAGTTGCTTATATGTCAGACAGCAGATTGTTGATTGTTAGCTGGTCGATAGCCTAGTGTTGAAGCGAGCTGAGCCAATGTGTCATGTTTTGCACAATTGCTTACAAGTGGGGTAGCACCAACAGTGTTTACAAGTACTTATGTATACGTCGGTGCACAGTTCTCGAACGAGTGCTCTATTTCATCAAAACACACACTGCTCGTATGATAAACTGTGACAACTTATGTCTTACCATGCCATATTCATGAAAAAACTAGTGAGGACACATCTGTTTCAGCAACAATTACGATGGTTCTCACATGATTCACGGGCACACAAAAGTAGCAGCAGGTCCCATAGATGGAGTCAAATAGAGTACTAGCCCTAGAGGGGTCGATAACAGGCAAGGTTTGGATAATTAGACACAATAATCCAATCTACTATTAAACACTAGCTGGGGCAACTATTTCATGCCTCAATCTAATTTGGGCTGGACACAAGATGGACCTTGCCATGAACATCATCGAAGACGTCCCGCAGCAGCTCAATCATGTGAACCTTCATGAAGACAACCTTGTGGCCTTGCCACTGATAAACTTGTTTGTGGAGGCATGCCACGTCATCTTCCTGTGTAAGCTTGAAAAGAACAGTATGCCTCACAAACGAAGGAGTAGCTTTGAACTTCTTGTGCTTCAGTACACCCTGGACAACACACCTGACAACAGTGAGGCTGGAATAAAACTCTTCATTGGCATAACCGCAAATGGCTTCCAGGATCCAATAGCATAAGAACTCTGCTTTCCCAGTGCATATATTCAGGTCATCCGCCTCATAGCAAGTGACATGTACAACCACACAATCCTTGTCTGCATCAGGGCTCTAATTAAAATAGAAACAAATTCTGAATTACTTTTCAGTATAAGAAACACAAGTTATTTAAACCACTATGTATAGCATGGCATCGAAGCTAATTAAATTTTGCATTATTCATCACCACATACTTAGATGAAAAACCACAATCGATATCGGCAAAGAAGAAAATGACCTTGGGCAGCTCAGCTGGGGGGGACACATCCTCAAAGGAGGAAAACTGCTCCTGTAGTGCCACGGGGGTTGTAACCTCAAACGGGGCATTGACCATCTCAGCAGTGGCCGTGAGCGTATCTGGGGTCAGCTCGGTGGCTGCCTCCATCTTCTTGGAGCTCTCTGTCTCGTGGGGATCAGCCTCCCGCGTCTGCTCCAATATCGGCAGATCTTTGCCTGGTTCTCCTTGGTCCATCATGAAACTAACGAATACTAGGAGACCACTGAAAGGAAAACACATTCGCAATGACAATGAAACAAAATAGAGAGTGAGGATCGGTTACTGCTTTGCAAAAGTTCTTTTTTTCTCTGAACGAAAATATACCAACATCACGGATCTGCTTATCTTCCCTTCTTTGGGAGAGAAGAACAGTGGCAGATGCGAGTGTTTCCTTTCTTGAAGACGGTGAGAGAGAAGGGGATTCAGCGAAGAGTGAAATGATGGTTGCTTCGTCCGTCAAACTTAGACTACGGGGAGGTGGGGTTTTGTGATATGATGGCTCGTTACTGCCGCGCTACGACCGGGGTGACTCTCTGCCTGCATACTGCCTTCTAATTTGGTGGATGGCATTTGGTCTCGCGCGCTGCATGGCCCGCATGTCGGTGAACAAAAGTATAACGGCATTTAGTAGAGGGAGACATTTCAAAGACCTAGGAGGAGCCAGAAGCGGTATTGTATCCACTGTACTAGTAGTAATTGTTTTTCTGGGTAGCTGTAGAGTGTCTCCACTGTACTAGTAGTAATTGTTTCTCTGGGCCCAAGACAAAACAACCCATCCACACTGAATGAGAGGCGCTACCCAAACCCAACACACCGCCCCCCAAAAAAACATGGGTGCTCGTCTTCCTCCTCACTCCCACCCACCTCATGTCATCTCGCTTCACTCGTACCCCCAAATTCCTCACCTCACTCCTACAGAAAACCACAGCTCCCCTTCTTCCTCACTACTACAGAAAAACCCCAGCTCCCCTTCTTCTTCACTCACACTACAACTAGGCTCGTCATTCATTACTCTTCTCAAATTCATGAGCGCTACACGACGCCCTCGAGGAAAATGGAGTCGGCTGACCCCCATCACCAAGAAGATGAGGCTCCCACCAGCGGCGACGCCTGTTGTAGATCCCGCCCCCACCGGATCCCAGGAACCCATAGAATCTCGGGTGGACCACATCAGTGATCTCCCGGATGCTGTCCTTGGGGAGATAATCTCGCTTCTCCCCACCAAGCATTTCTTCCGCACCCAAGTCCTCTCAATTCGGTGGCGCCCTCGGTGGCGCGTCGTGCCCCTTAATCTCGACTGTCATCAGCTATCTCTCTTCAATGATTTTGAAATCCCCAGAGCCATCATCTCCTCCCACCAGGGCTCCGTTCAAAACCTCTACATCCCGTCATGCTACCTGAGCAAGCATACCATGCCCTCCACGGTGGACGCCTGGCTGAAATCCCCTGAATTCACAGAACTACAGCTGCTTGAGTTCTACTATTCCCCTGGAAATCACATACCACATATCGAACGCCATGAACTTGTGCCCTCAGCACCGATGTCCATCTCGCGGTTTTCCTCCTCTCTCCACACTGCCACCTTTGTGCTGTGCTACCTACCAGACAATCTGGTACTAAACCTTCGACTCCCATTTCTCAAGAAACTTTCACTTTTGCGGGTTCGTATATCAGAGGCCTCATTGCACAGCATCATCCACTCCAGTTGCCCTGCCCTGGAGTGCTTGGTGCTTGTTTTCACAGTTAGAATCGATTATCTCCAAATAAAGTCGCCTAACCTTGTAAGAATTGGAATTTCTTTTGACGGAAGAAAGATCATCATCAAAGATGCCCCTTCACTTCAAAGGTTGATCCTTTATTTTAGTTATTCACCATTGCAAAAACCGTCCTCTCTGTGCCTAAACTGGAGACCTTGGGTGGTAATACATGATCACTGTGCTCATTTCAATATGGTGTTTGGCTCCATAGTTCTTCAGGTACTTTATATTATCATCTACACTTGTAACCATAAGCTGCATTTTAAATTTCTGCGCATGAGTTATATATCATCTTGGAGTACACATTTTGTACTAATATTATGTTCTATGTTCAATGAAGAGTTTCTCTATGGATGGCCAATCAATGGTGCTAGATTCTGTCAAGATCTTATATATCCAAATGAATAGTTTTGATCTGAACAAGATTATTGGCTTGCTGCAATGCTTTCCATGTCTGGAGAAGTTTTATATAAAGGTGATAATTTCATGTACATTGGAAGCCTGCATATAGTGTACTAGAATTAACCATTCAGCTGTTTCTCTTTCGACACTCTTTTTTTAGACCTTAACTATTTTCAATCTTCATGTCTATTTAGGCAATGGGACGGGGTAAGAAAGTTATAACAATTCGGTGGATTCGTAAGCATCGGGATTTTCTCACTTCTCATGAGATTCGATTGAAGACAATAACTCTAGAACGATATGTAGCCAATCGTGCAAACCCTAGATTTGTCACATTCTTCTTGATGAATGCGAGGTTACTATTGTCCATCAGGCTCAAGTTTATCAGCAGCATGGTTTTGACGGATGGGTGTGTCGAAAGAGCAAAAAAAGGAGTTTCAGGTGGGCAAAAGAGCTTCTGAACGTGTCGGGCTTCTATTTACAACATATTGTGGTCATAATCCAGTAATTTTTACGACCCAGGATGTTCATTCTATGGACCTGACCAATCCATTTGACTGTGACTGCCGAAAGGAGTGCTGGAGTTAGATGTTGTTGCCCTTTTCAACCTGGGTTTTTTTGTAAACCTGATGAACAATTAACCCTCGTGCTTTTGTACAGTTTGTAAGCTGGAGTTAGATGTTCCTGCCCTTTTCAACTCGGATGTGACTGTCATATTTTCTTTGAAACAAGGCAAATAGCTTGCCATTCGTTTAATTTAGAGTAAAATATTGTAACAAATCCCAACCAAGGGAAATAACATCACTCTCCCCGGCTGCTTGAGCTCACTGTGCATTACAGAAGCCAAGTGATTAGCCCCCACCACCACCCACAAACTTATTTAGAACTAGCACATCAAATGGGCTGTAAATTTTCATAGGGAAGGTTGCATGACCGTGAAAGATTTGGATTCTGACATTTGGGGCCCGCGAGGAAATAGCCTATCCAAGGTGGTGTCGACTTACTAGCCAATCAACAAATGATTTTGCCTACCAGCCGTTGGATTGAAATCCAACATTTGTCGTGTATCTTCTATCTCTTGTCTTCTTCTTCCTCCAACCACCCAAACCAAACCACCCCGTCGGCTCCGCCTGCTCCCGCCTCCCATGGTTGGCTGCGCCTCCCCCGCCCTACCGTACATAGCCTCCAATGTTGGCCAGTCCCTCCCTCTATTCCCCCACACGTCCTGTTATTCTCCGGAGACATCAGCCCCAACATGCACCCGCACCCGAACCAGTCAACCCTTGTACTCCCCTCCGCCTGCGAATGGGCCGGCGCATCTTCCACGAATCCTATTCATTTTGTCCGAGGCCTCGCCATCGTCCTCCGCCTTGCGGCCTTGGTTTACTCGCCATGCGTGGTGCGCCGCACTCTTGCATTGTCAATGTCGTCAACAACCGAGAGGAACAAGGAGATGACTGTACGTGGAGAGGATGACAGTAGGGACCCACCGGCGTCATGGCAGTACGCAAGCAAGTGCCTCTATATTACAAGCCCAAAAATATGGTTCCTCCTAATGGTTGGACATCTGGGGCTCACGCCATTGTCAATGTAGTAAATAAACAAGAGAATTACACTATGAGTGGCTGACACCAAGGACCCAGCAGGTCGCGCAGTTTTTTTTAGGAACAGCAGTTGTTATTTATACTAGTTTTAGCGACAGATCAGGGTAACAACGGGGTTGTGCAGGGGTTGTGACCCGTCTAGCCAGGGTTTTATTTATGTTTACCACATCATGAGCCCAGTTGTGGTTTTTTCTTGCTGAAAATGGCTAGCCCAGTTCTATTAGTTTTTAAGAAATACCCAACGAGGCCTACTTGCTTTATCGGCCCTGCTGGGCTGCAAATCTTTCAAGACGAGGAGAGATTTTATTCGGTTTGCCCTGAAATGGGATGTACATTTTTAAAACACATCAAACCGGGAATTTGTTTCAAATTTTTTTCATTACAAGATTTTAAATTCCATTGATTTTTATGCGTGGACAATTATTTGGATTTTATATTTATATAAATTATTTTTCAAAATAGTTTGAATGTGAATCGATGTTTCTGGATTAAAAACAGTTGACCGCACTGAAATATGCAAAAATTCATATACTTTTTAATCGTGGCCACAATATGGGGTGTAATGCTAACAAAAAGAAGATGGGCTCCAAACAAATTCTTAAGAATTAGCAAATGGGTTGTACATTATTAGAAATAATGGCAGATGGGATGTATGTTGTTTTCCACAGATTTGAGGTTGACTTGCGCGCCTACTACAGGTTGACACGTATGCTTTCATAAAGAAAAGGTTGACGCACACGCAACGCCCTGTGAACTTAGTCAACACAAGAGAGCAGTGACTGTTGGATGTCCATCCAACGTGTGTCATGCTTCTTCAATCTCTGCTCTTCATGCTCCAGCTGCTCAAACAAGCGTCGGCAGAACTGCCTGCTCCCTCCTCCCGCGGCCGGCTATGCTGCCGCGCAGGCCTCACGTCCCCACCGTACTCCCATCGCTGGCCTATCCATCCCTCTACTCACCTACACCTGCTGTTATTCTCCAGGGACGGCAGACAGACCTGTAAACCCTCGTACTCCTCCGCGTGGGAAACAACTGCTGAGTATTCCCTGGCTCTCTGTTGTTCCCTTCCTAGGCCTCACCATCGTCCACCGCCCTGGTGCTCTCGGCGCGGCCTGGTCACATGGTCAATGAACGACATCCATCGGAAGTGGACTGTACGTGGAGAGGCTGACAGCTGGGTCCATGACTGCACGCAAGGAAATGCCTCCTTATTAGGCGCAAAATAATGATTCCTCCACCTGACAGCTAGGACCCGTAGGAAGGGCCTCTGTATTTCGTGAAAAAAAATGTTCCCCCCGCTGACAGGTCGGACCCACCAGCTATATCTTCGCACGCAAGGAAGTGCCTCCTTATTACGCCCAAAAAAATGAATACCCCCCTGCTAGCTGGGACCCACCATATTGTGTGGCTGACTTGTGGGCCTACTAAGTTGACGGGGACAGATGGCTTTGTCAACTTAGTCAATACTCCAGTGACCGTATGATGTCCATCCAACGGCCATAGTGCTTCTTCAATCTCTGGTCTTCTTGCTCCAGCCGCCCAAAGCAGCGCCGGTCGTGCCGCCTGCTCCTACCTCCCGTGGCCGGCTGTGCTGCCATGGAGGCCTCACCGCCCCCATACTACTCCCACCACTGGCCAGGCCATCCCTCCACTCACCCACACCCCCTGTTATTCTGCCGTGACGGCAGCCTCACACCGCAGCCGAACCAGTGAACCCTCGTACTCCTCTCCGCATGGGCATCCACTGCCACGTCTTCCCCGGCACCATGTCGTCCCCTTCCTAGGCTTCGCCATCGTCCACCGCCATGGTGCTCTCGGCGCGGTGTGGTCAATGTGGTCAACAACCAACTTCCATCAAAAGAGTACTGTACGTGGAGAGGCTGACAGCTGGGTCCGCGGCAGCCGCAAGGAAGTGCCTCCTTATTACGCGGAAAATAATTATTCCTCCACCTGATAGCAGGGACCCACCATACGGGCCACCAGTATTTCATGAAAAAATTGTTTCCCCCCTGACTGCTGGGACCCACCAGACGGGCCACCGTATTTCACGAAAAAACGTTCCCCCGCTGTCAGCTCGGACCCACCGGAAGTGCCTCCTTATTACGCACAAAAAAATGAATACTCCCCTGCTAGCTGGGACCCACCTTGGTGGGAGGCTGACTTGTGGGCCTACTAAGTTGACAGGGACGGAGGGCTTTGTCAACTTAGTCAATATGAACGATTCTAGCTCCAGTGACCGTACGATGTCCATCCAACGGTTGTAGTGCTTCTTCAACCTCTGGTCTTCTTGCTCCAGCCGCCCAAAGCAGCGCCGGTCGTGCCGCATGCTCCTGCCTCCCGTGGCCAGCTGTGCTGCACGGAGGCCTCACCGCCCCTACTATTCCCACCGCTGGCCAAGCCCTGCGGCAATGGCAGCCTCACACCACAGACGAACCAGTGAACCCTTGTACTCCTCTCTGCGCGGCTTCCACTGCCGTGTCTTCCCCGGCTCCATGTCGTCCCCTTCCTAGGCCTCACCGTCGTCCACCGCCCTGGTGCTCTCCGCGCGGCGTGGTCAACGTGGTCAAGGAATGACTTCCATCAGAAGAGTACTGTATGTGGAGAGGCTGACAGCTGGGTCCACGGCGGTCACAAGGAAGTGCCTCCTTATTACACGCAAAATAACTATTCCTTCACCTGAAAGCAGGGACCCACCGGACGGGTGTCACATCCTAGTTAGCCATGCATTAGAGTGTTGCATCATGTCTACTTTTTCATCAGAAACTTGAAATGGGGATGACAGAACCCCCAGTCCCCTCTGAAACCAACTAGGGTTTACTAAAAAACTTTTCAATGAACCTGAAATGCCCTTCTAAAATGCCCATCATTTTTGTCTTGGTTCAGAACCTCTGCCAAAAGTGGTGCACATTTTCCTAGGCCATCTTAGGGTTTTTGAATTAAATCATAAATATTTGAATTTGGGCATTTAAAATTATATAAAATATTTAAATGCTCAAATATCTCCAAACTAAAATGTTCCATGTTGGAAATAATCCAACTATGGACCAGGAGTAATTTGGTGATTTTAGGAGTTACCTAAGTATTTTATTTAATTCAACAAAGTTGCAGAAGTAAAAAAAAACAGAAACAGAAAGGAAAAGGGAAAACTTACCTGGCGCCACCACAGGCCCACCAGCCAGCCCACCTGGCCGGCCCAGCCCGGCCACCGCTCCAGCGAGCTGCTTGGCTTGCCAGGCAGGCAGCCAAGGTGCTCGGCGGCGGCACCGCAGCTCGCAATGCAGCTGCACGTCGCCCTGCTTCCCCCTCTCGCCGCCCTGATGGCCTGGACGAGCTCCACGTCGCGCCCCGACCCCCCTGGACACCTCCATTCGCTCCCAGTTCCTCTCCCTCGCGCTCCCACGCCATGGCCGACGCCACCGTCGCCGCACCGCCGCCGTAGCCGTGCTCCCCGTCGTCTCCACGCCGCGCCACCGTGTCCAGAAGCTCCGCCGTCCTCTACTTCTTCGAGCTAGCCGAGCCCCGAGCGCTCGCGTGCCCCGAAGCCGCCGCACCAACCTCGCCCGAACCACCATCGCCGGAGATCCCCTTCGCCGTCGCCGCCGCAGCAGCTCGTCCCCGACCACGCCGTCCTTTCCATCAAGACCGCAGTGAGCTGGGCTAACTTCCCCTTCCTCTCTTTCTCTCTCTCGTGCACCACAGCGAGCACACTAAGCTCACCCGCACGCGCCGTCGCGGACCTCTTCGCCGACGTGCTCCCGGCCATCCTCCGGCCACCTCGCCTTGTCCATCGCACTCACCACGCCGCGTTGGGGCTAACCATGCACTCCCCGCACCTCACCGCACACTCTAGCCACGAGTTCGTCTTCAACCGAACTCCGGCGGCCGCCAAAGTCGCTGCCGGCGCCAACTCCGGCCACCCCGAGCCCAACCACCACCACCAATAGTCGCGGCTCAACCTCAGCAACACGTAGATGCCTTCCGCCGTCCATTTGGTTGCCGGAATGGCAAAAAGCACTTTCGCCGCCGCGTCGGGCTCGCCGGCGGCTAGACGCCGGCGTGTTTGACTCTGACTTTGACCACGGGTGGGCCCCGGTTGACCCCCTGGGTCTATGACATGTGGGGCCCCCTTTGCTAATTAATCCAGTTAGTTTAAATCTAATTTAATTAAACTAATTGAATACTGACATGCGGGACCCACTGGTCAGTTTGACCTGGACCAGCCCGTTGACCACTGACGTCATCATGACGTAGTGCTGACGCAGTAATTTAATTACTGGAATTATTTTTACACAGGAAATTCCAGAATATTATTTAAACTTCAAAAATTCATAACTTTTATTCTGTAACTCCAAATTGGACAAATTATATATGAAAAATGATCAGAAAAATCCAATCTTTGCATCTGTACTGGTTTCATGCATGTTTAAACAAGCTAACCTGCTGTTTATCACAGAACAAGATAAAACACCTTAAATGGCAATTTATGAGTTTGAACTTTGAATCAATGGTTCAAATTAGTTCAAACCCATCTGTTCTTAGTTGCATTAGCCCAATACACTCATTTTGACATGTCTCATGCATGCATCATATTGTTGCATACTGTTTGGTAATGTTGGTGTATCGGTGCTCTCTGCGGCAGGTTCTGCCCCCGAGGAGTACCGTGATAACCCCGACGAAGAGCAATACCAGTGCACCGACCCGTCAGGCAAGCAACCAACCATTTGATCATATCGATACAATCCCATGTTCTCGCTCCTGCTCTCTTTTACTGCATTAAGACAACGCGTTTCAAACTGCTGTGTGCTACGGTAGTTGAACCCATTTCCTCTGCATGACCTGTCATTGCCACAGTAACTAGATGAAACCCACTAGCATGTGTAGGAGTTGATTGAGCCATATGTATGTGTTGTTCCTACCTTGCTATGCCTGCTATGCTTAGAGTCATGTCAGGTCTGGTTCATCTGGGTGATGGGCTAGAGTGAAATGTTTATGTCGGTAATGAGAGTGGTATGGTGAACACGTTTTGGTAAAGGTATCGATGGGAGGCCTTGTAGGAGTACATGGTGGGTTGTTTCATTGAAGCCGACCTTAAGCACTGAGATCTGTATGTGTGATTTAAGAATCAGCTACTACCATGCATTGGGCCCGAAACCAATGGACCCTCTCGGCTTCTTATTCACCCTAGTTCTCCGTCCAGGAGTTGCAAGTAGTTTCTGGTGTTTGTAGCCTACTGGAGGCCGTGGACAGCGCTGACCGTAGGGGTGGGCTGTGATGCGGTAGGTACGTGGCACGGTGTACCGAATACCCGTTAGGTATCTCGGGAACCCTGTTCACATCGTTCGGGGCCGTATGGGAAACCTCGGCCGGACTCCCTGCGGATGGAACCTGGATAGGCGATAAACCTGGACTGGAGGCTTAGGTGATTAGGTAGGTCGTGGCCGACACCCACGTTGGGCTTCCGCTTGAAGGTTGCCGAGTACATGTCGTGTAAACGACGGTAAGTGGTGAGAGCGTGTATGAAGGAGTACACCCCTGCAGGGTTAACATGATCTATTCGAATAGCCGCGTCCGCGGTAAAGGACTACTTGGTTGCCTATACAGTTCATAGACAAGTAAATGGAAACTGTTAAAAGCCTCAAGATAAGTGTGAGTGCCGAGGATGGCTCTTCCGTAGGAAGACGGAGGTGGATCCTCGGTAGTGTATTGAAGTGGTGAGTAGTGGACTCGTGTGCGAAAAACCATTTCAAGTTGGAGTATCGTAGGATAGTCTAGCCAAGAGTCAAAGCTGGCTTGCTGCAATAACTCCACCAACCCTTCTTGATAATATGCATGTATGTAGGATCTGATGTAAGTCTTGCTGAGTACCTTTGTACTCATGTTGCTATAATTTACATTTTTACAGAAGACGCTGCAACCCCTTCTGATGGGTTCTATGTAGACGTTGACATCAACGAGTAGGCTAAAGGCCCAGGTGGTGACCCTGAGCTTGTGAAGGACCACGTAGTATAGCTAGGCTTTCCAAGCCTCTTTTATTTTACTAGTTGTCTGTACTCAGACAAGTTACTTCCGCTGCTGGTTTGTATGACTGTATGACTTGTATGTTGGGTCGTGAGACCCGTACCTTTGTGTATGTTATGTATGGCTCCCTGAGCCTTAAATAAAGTACTTGTGTCGTAGAGTCATGTTGTGATGCTTCGTTGTATTTGCACATATCGAGCATATTGTGTGTATGATTGAAATGCTTGGTATGTGTGGGATCTGACTATCTAGTTGTTTATCTTTAGTAGCCTCTCTTACCGGGAAATGTCTCCTAGTGTTACCGCTGAGCCATGGTAGCTTGCTACTGCTCTGGAACACTTAGGCTGGCCGGCATGTGTCCTTCTTCGTTCCTGTGTCTGTCCCTTCGGGGAAATGTCACGCTTTGAGTACCGGAGTCCTGTTAGCCCGCTACAGCCCGGTTTACCGGAGTCCTGCTAGCCCAGTGCTACAGCCCGGACCCATTTGCTGATGACCGACACGTTCGAAGCTGGGTCATGGATGCCTGTCCCTGTAAGTCTGTGCCACTTTGGGTTTACGACTAGTCATGTCAGCCCGGGCTCCTTATCATATGGATGCTAGCGACACTATCATATACGTGAGCCAAAAGGCGCAAACGGTCCCGGGCAAAGGTAAGGCGACACCCGTGGGGATACCGTGCGTGAGGCCGCAAAGTGATATGAGGTGTTACCGGCTAGATCGATGTGACATCGAGTCGGGGTCCTGACAGCGTTGGCATCAGAGCCGGACTGCCTGTAGGTTCTCCAAGCCAAACTGGTCGATGTTGAGTCTAGAAATTCTTTAGTTATATGTAGGGGAATTGTTTGTGGGTTGGAACGTAAGGCTCTTTTTACTCCTTTATCTTATGACATTCTGATCTGAGTCAGTCCATTCTTCCACCGGGGGTTAAGGAATTAGGATCTATACTCTCTATCAGGATCACGTGTTACTAATCAGTAGTACCTTATAAGTTTGATGGATACAAGCCTAGTTCAGTTCTACTACCACATTATGTTGTTAGAATGGATTCAGAACTTTGATATGATGATGTTGAGTGTGTACGAAATCCTTTGTCAAATGTCTCAAATCCTTCTTGAGCATTTACAGCTGTTATGCTGCCGAAATTTTGCTAGAAATTCTAATGCCTTTGCATTATGATTGTGCTTTCAGATGGCCACTCGCGACCTCAATCAAGTGGTTCGCCTGACTCGATGCCTAGATGTACCCGGCCATACCGCCAAGTTGGTCAGGGTAATGACTGAGGCTGGATACCGTTGGTATCCTGAGTACACGGTCGAGGAGCAATTTCGGGACTTCAATCAAAGCCAGTATCTCTGCACTGTCAGGATATTTCCATCTTATCCTGGATCCACCGAGCCCCTTCACTGCTCCTATGGACTCGGGGTTACTATTGAGATGGCTGTGCAGGACGCCGCCTACTCTATGATGACCATTATGCGAGTCAGATCTGGGCTATTTCGGGACTCTGATTTCCGGTATATGCCAGGATCACTTCCGGGAGCACAAGGGTATCTCCAGGCTATCTATGCTGACCCCACCCAGGAGGATTCACGGACTCGCACCACTGCTGAGATGCTCGAGGATAAGGACCGTGAAAATCGGGCCTTGAGGTTAGAGCTCTTCAATACCCGTGCTGACCACTGGGCCACTTTGACTCGGTTTGCACCGGCGGTGCAAGCTGGATATTCAGATATGCGCGATCTCTATCCTGTGAGATCTGCTCTGCCAGACGTGATGGGTTGGCGTGATGTAGGAGGCATCACCCCACCTCGCGGTCCCCGCAGGCCACCGTCTGTTGGTCCAAGGCCTCATCCTAGCCCCTATGGTCCACAAGCTCCGCGAGATCGTCTGTTTCCGGATGATCATGTTGAGCTTCCAGGCTATGGAGGTGACTTCTACGAGGACTACTACGGATCGGTCTGAGTTAGTGGTAGTATCACTAGTTCGCACTAGCTGTGTCGTCTATCGTCCCGCGTGACTCGTGGGATATGACCTAGTTTGTACTCTTTCCGGAGGTGTAGAAAAATAATGTATAGGAGCTTGGATGCCTCCGATGAGATGTAATCCTCTTTTCACCGTAATAGTACTTTGTTTGGTCTTGTACTAAACCCTGTATGGTGTGTATGATGATGGAATAAAAGAAGCAGTTTCTGTATCTACCATGTCATACGGATGATCATCTTGCATTCCGAGTTATTCCTTACATTTTGTATCCTATGTTGGAATTTTATCATCCTGACTAAATCATTGTCTTGTTTACCTAGGATGGTCAACACGCGCGCTAACCCTGCTTCTCAAGAGCAGGCCGAAGGCAGTGAAGTCAGGGATGCAAATCTGCCTCATCCTCCTTCACTAGCCGAGGTTATGATGGAAGCTGAGAGAAACAAGCGGGAGACCAACCGTTTGTTGGAGCGTATTGAACAGAATACAGCACACCATCAGAGGACTAATGTGGTGTCACTCAGTGATTTTATCAAATTGCATCCACCCACGTTCCACCACTCCGTCGAGCCTCTCGACGCTGATGACTGGCTTCGCAGTATCGCTCACAAACTGCGTTCCGCGCTGGTAGCGGAGGCTGACAAGGTCACCTTTGCTGCATATCATCTTGAAGGCCCCGCCAGTCTATGGTGGGAGAATTATGGAGCTATGCGCCCAGCGGGCCATGTCACTACTTGGGCTGAATTCAGCGAGGCTTTCCGTGAACATCACATTCCGGAGGGTCTCATGGACCGTAAACGTGAGGAATTTTGCAGTTTCACCCAAGGCCGACTTTCTGTGGATGCTTACAGCAGGGAGTTTGGTAATCTCGCACGATATGCAACTGAGGAAGTGTCTACTGATGCCAAGAAGCAAGCAAGGTTCCGTAAGGGCCTTAGTCCTGAGCTTCGCCGTGACCTCCGTCTGCATGAGTGCACATCTTTTCAGAAACTTGTCAACAAAGCCATCAGTGCTGAAACTGGTCAGACTGACTATGACGCAACACGCAAGCATGGCCGTGACATGGGTTCCTCATCCGGTGCTGGTCCTCAGAAGCGCCGCGTGTGGGTACCCAACACCGCCCTGCCACCCAGGTTCACACCGAGGCCATCTTTCCAGGCGCCTCGCCCTGTTCAACAGTCTGCACCGGCCAAGCCCTATGGGGGTCCAACCAACAATGCTCCTCCACGTACCAGTTCCGTGACTTGTTTCAAGTGTGGGGAATCTGGCCACTATATGCGTGAGTGTCCCCAGACCAACCCCAACCAGTCTGCTAAAGCTGTTGGCCGTGGCAAGCCGATAGGGAAAGTTTTCCACGCCAAGCCGGTCACCGCTTCACGTGGCCATGTCAACTGTATCTCTGCCGAAGAAGCTCAAGAGGATCCCAACGTCGTTCTCGGTACGCTTCTTGTTAATTGCCACCCGGCATCTGTTCTTTTCGATACAGGAGCCTCTCATTCTTTTATATCTGAAAATTATGCTCGTTGCATAACGTTGCATTCTGTGACATGCCATCCTCTATGGAAATTCAACTCCGGGATCCAAATGGCAGACTTCTAGGGTAAGTCATGGAAATGAAATCCAAGTCGACAGACTTGTTTTCCTCGCGTCTTTGATAGCCCTTAAATCTTCAGATATTAATATCATTTTGGGTATGGACTGGATGTCAGCTCATCAAGCCAAAATTGATTGCTTCTCTAGGACTGTTCAACTCACCCATCCTTCGGGGAAGATAGTCAATGTCTTGACCCGAATAGCCAAGCGACAATTATATTCTCTTAACGCCAGCCCTTTGCCAGACCTTGAGGACATTCCGGTAGTCCGTGACTTCCCGGATGTCTTCCCAGAGGAATTGCCAGGTGTTCCACCTGACAGGGATGTTGAGTTCGTAATAGACCTCATTCCCGGAACCGTTCCGATTGCTAGAAGACCTTATAAGATGGCACCCCTAGAACTAGCCGAGCTTAAGAAACAACTCGATGAGTCCTTGAAAAAGGGTTTCATCCGACCTAGCTCATCTCCGTGGGCTTGCCCCGTCCTATTCGTCAAGAAGAAGGATGGTACGGACCGGATGGTTGTAGATTACCGACCTGTCAATTTGGTCACAATCAAGAACAAATATCCGCTTCCCAGGATCAACGACCTGTATGATCAGCTCGCTGGATCCTCAGTCTTCTCCAAGATGGATTTGAGGTTGGGCTACCATCAAATCAAAATCAGAAACGGGGACATTCCTAAAACGGCCTTTGTTACTCGTTATGGCCAATACGAGTACACCGTCATGTCCTTCGGTTTAACCAACGCTCCAGCCACCTTTTCTCGGTTAATGAACTCAATCTTCATGGAGTATTTGGATAAATTCGTCGTGGTTTACCTCGATGATATACTCATCTACTCCAAGAACGAGGAAGAACATGCCGAACATCTAAGGCTAGTGTTGAAGAAACTTCGAGAGCATCGCCTTTATGCCAAATTTTCTAAATGTGAATTCTGGTTGTCAGAAGTGACCTATCTGGGTCATGTAATATCTGGTAAAGGTATTGCTGTTAACCCTGAGCGAGTTCAAGCCGTCCTTAATTGGACTCCACCTGAATCGGTCAAGCAAGTTCGGAGTTTTCTGGGCTTAGCGAGCTATTGTCGTCGCTTTGTCGAGAACTTCTCCAAGGTTGCCAAACCTCTAACCGAACTTCTCAAGAAAGATAAGAAGTTCGAATGGACTCCACAATGTGAGCACAGCTTTCAGGAACTGAAAAGACGCCTGACCTCTGCTCCCGTACTGGTACCGCCAGACTTCTCCAAGGACTTTGTTATCTACTGCGACGCCTCGCGACAAGGACTAGGTTGCATTCTCATGCAAGATCGACACGTAATTGCCTACGCTTCACGACAATTGCACCCACATGAGGAGAATTATCCTACTCATGATCTAGAGCTTGCAGCCGTAGTCTATGCACTTAAGACCTGGCGACATTACCTCCTCGGTAATCGTTGCGAAATATTCACTGATCACCAAAGTCTGAAGTACATTTTCACCCAACCGGATCTGAATCTCAGGCAAAGACGTTGGGTTGAGTTGATCACAGACTTCGACTTAGGAATAACCTACACCCCAGGGAAAGCCAACGTCATGGCTGATGCGCTAAGTCGTAAATCTTATTGTAACAACCTGATGTTACAACAAAGTCAACCGCTTCTCCATGAGGAATTTCGGAAGCTTAACCTTCACATTGTTCCTCAAGGTTTTCTTTCCACCTTGGTGGCAAAACCTACCCTTACGGATCAGATTATCAAAGCACAGAAGGTAGATCCGGGAATTTCCCGCATCAAGAGAAACATCCAGAAAGGAATTGTGAATTGCTTCTCCATTAATGATCAAGGGGTCGTATACTTCGGGGATCGACTAGTGGTTCCCAAAGTGCGAAACCTGAGGCGATTGATCCTTAAGGAAGCTCATGAATCTCCTCTCACCATTCATCCCGGTAGTACTAAGATGTATCAGGACCTACGCCAGA
The DNA here is from genome assembly GCF_018294505.1 of Triticum aestivum. NCBI lineage: Eukaryota > Viridiplantae > Streptophyta > Magnoliopsida > Poales > Poaceae > Triticum > Triticum aestivum. The sequence continues at coordinate 581,342,805 of NC_057810.1, forward strand.
GGTTCTGGTGGACTAGGATGAAGAGAGAAATTGCTCAGTATATTGCTAATTGCGACGTCTATCGTCGTGTAAAAGCAGAGCATCAACGGCCTGCTGGCACCCTTCAACCCTTAGCTATTCCTGAATGGAAATGGGATAAAATTGGTATGGATTTCATTACCGGTTTTCCCAGGACCAAGAGAGGGAATAATGCTATTTTCGTCGTGGTCGATCGTCTTTCCAAAGTAGCCCATTTCTTACCTGTTCGTGAGAGTATAACCGCTAGCCAGCTGGCAGACTTATACATCTCCCGAATAGTGTCCCTCCATGGTGTTCCTTTGGAAATTAACTCGGATCGAGGAAGTCTTTTCACCTCTCGATTTTGGGAAAGTTTCCAAAATGCTATGGGAACCCGTCTCTCCTTTAGCACCGCTTCCACCCTCAGTCAAGTGGTCAAGTGGAACGCGTCAACCAGATTCTAGAAGACATGCTTCGAGCCTCTGTTATCTCATTCGGAATGGACTGGGAGAAGTGCCTTCCATTTGCCGAATTCGCTTACAACAACAGCTATCAATCTAGCTTGGGTAAAGCCCCTTTTGAAGTTCTCTATGGACGACGGTGTCGAACACCCCTTAACTGGTCAGAGACCGGGGAAAGACAATTCTTTGGCCCGGATATGATTCAGGAAGCAGAAGAACAAGTTCGCATCGTTCGTGAAAAGTTGAAAACAGCCCAATCTCGTCAAAAGAGTCAATATGACCGAAAACATAAGGCTATGACTTTCGAGGTTGACGAGAAGGCTTATCTTCGGGTCACCCCTCTGAAGGGAACCCATCGTTTCGGTATCAAAGGCAAATTGGCTCCTCGTTACATTGGACCTTTTCGCATTCTCGCCAAACGAGGAGAAGTTGCCTACCAGTTGGAACTACCTCCGCACCTCTCCAGAGTCCACGATGTCTTCCACGTTTCTCAACTCAGGCGTTGCTTCTCGGATCCTATCCGTGGAGTGGACCACGAAACGCTTGATCTCCAAGATAATCTTACATATCGAGAGTACCCCATTCGTATCCTCGATCAGCCGAACGTACCACCCGACGTCATAATATCAAGTTTCTCAAAGTTCAATGGTCGCACCATTCTGAGGATGAAGCAACTTGGGAAAGGGAGGATCGTCTTCGACTTGAGTATCCCGCCTTCTTCCCGGAGGAACCCAAATCTCGGGACGAGATTCTTTTGAGTGGGGGTGAGTTGTCACATCCTAGTTAGCCATGCATTAGAATGTTGCATCATGTCTACTTTTTCATCAGAAACTTGAAATGGGGATGACAGAACCCCCAGTCCCCTCTGAAACCAACTAGGGTTTACTAAAAAACTTTTCAATGAACCTGAAATGCCCTTCTAAAATGCCCATCATTTTTGTCTTGGTTCAGAACCTCTGCCAAAAGTGGTGCACATTTTCCTAGGCCATCTTAGGGTTTTTGAATTAAATCATAAATATTTGAATTTGGGCATTTAAAATTATATAAAATATTTAAATGCTCAAATATCTCCAAACTAAAATGTTTCATGTTGGAAATAATCCAACTATGGACCAGGAGTAATTTGGTGATTTTAGGAGTTGCCTAAGTATTTTATTTAATTCAACAAAGTTGCAGAAGTATTAAAAAAAAACAGAAACAGAAAGAAAAGGGAAAACTTACCTGGCGCCACCACAGGCCCACCAGCCAGCCCACCTGGCCGGCCCAGCCCGGCCACCGCTCCAGCGAGCTGCTTGGCTTGCCAGGCAGGCAGCCAAGGTGCTCGGCGGCGGCACCGCAGCTCGCCACGCAGCTGCACGCCGCCCTGCTTCCCCCTCTCGCCGCCCTGATGGCCTGGACGAGCTCCACGTCGCGCCCCGCCCACCCCCCTGGACACCTCCATTCGCCCCCAGTTCCTCTCCCTCGCGCTCCCACGCCATGGCCGACGCCACCGTCGCCGCACCGCCGCCGTAGCCGTGCTCCCCGTCGTCTCCACGCCGCGCCACCGTGTCCAGAAGCTCCGCCGTCCTCTACTTCTTCGAGCTAGCCGAGCCCCGAGCGCTCGCGTGCCCCGAAGCCGCCGCACCAACCTCGCCCGAACCGCCATCGCCGGAGATCCCCTTCGCCGTCGCCGCCGCAGCAGCTCGTCCCCGACCACGCCGTCCTTTCCATCAAGACCGCAGTGAGCTGGGCTAACTTCCCCTTCCTCTCTTTCTCTCTCTCGTGCACCACAGCGAGCACACTAAGCTCACCCGCACGCGCCGTCGCGGACCTCTTCGCCGACGTGCTCCCGGCCATCCTCCGGCCACCTCGCCTTGTCCATCGCACTCACCACGCCGCGTTGGGGCTAACCATGCACTCCCCGCACCTCACCGCACACTCTAGCCACGAGTTCGTCTTCAACCGAACTCCGGCGGCCGCCAAAGTCGCCGCCGGCCAACTCCGGCCACCCCGAGCCCAACCACCACCACCAATAGTCGCGGCTCAACCTCAGCAACACGTAGATGCCTTCCGCCGTCCATTTGGTTGCCGGAATGGCAAAAAGCACTTTCGCCGCCGCGTCGGGCTCGCCGGCGGCTAGACGCCGGCGTGTTTGACTCTGACTTTGACCACGGGTGGGCCCCGGTTGACCCCCTGGGTCTATGACATGTGGGGCCCCCTTTGCTAATTAATCTAGTTAGTTTAAATCTAATTTAATTAAACTAATGGAATACTGACATGCGGGACCCACTGGTCAGTTTGACCTGGACCAGCCCGTTGACCACTAACGTCATCATGACGTAGTGCTGACGCAGTAATTTAATTACTGGAATTATTTTTTCACAGGAAATTCCAGAATATTATTTAAACTTCAAAAATTCATAACTTTTATTCTGTAACTCCAAATTGGACAAATTATATTTGAAAAATGATCAGAAAAATCCAATCTTTCCATCTGTACTGGTTTCATGCATGTTTAAACAAGCTAACCTGCTGTTTATCACAGAACAAGATAAAACACCTTAAATGGCAATTTATGAGTTTGAACTTTGAATCAATGGTTCAAATTAGTTCAAACCCATCTGTTCTTAGTTGCATTAGCCCAATACACTCATTTTGCCATGTCTCATGCATGCATCATATTGTTGCATACTGTTTGGTAATGTTGGTGTATCGGTGCTCTCTGCGGCAGGTTCTGCCCCCGAGGAGTACCGTGATAACCCCGACGAAGAGCAATACCAGTGCACCGACCCGTCAGGCAAGCAACCAACCATTTGATCATATCGATACAATCCCATGTTCTCACTCCTGCTCTCTTTTACTGCATTAAGACAACGCGTTTCAAACTGCTGTGTGCTACGGTAGTTGAACCCATTTCCTCTGCATGACCTGTCATTGCCACAGTAACTAGATGAAACCCACTAGCATGTGTAGGAGTTGATTGAGCCATATGTATGTGTTGTTCCTACCTTGCTATGCCTGCTATGCTTAGAGTCGTGTCAGGTCTGGTTCATCTGGGTGATGGGCTAGAGTGAAATGTTTATGTCGGTAATGAGAGTGGTATGGTGAACACGTTTTGGTAAAGGTATCGATGGGAGGCCATGTAGGAGTACATGGTGGGTTGTTTCATTGAAGCCGACCTTAAGCACTAAGATCTGTATGTGTGATTTAAGAATCAGCTACTACCATGCATTGGGCCCGAAACCAATGGACCCTCTCGGCTTCTTATTCACCCTAGTTCTCCGTCCAGGAGTTGCAAGTAGTTTCTGGTGTTTGTAGCCTACTGGAGGCCGTGGACAGCGCTGACCGTAGGGGTGGGCTGTGATGCGGTAGGTACGTGGCCGGGTGTACCGAATACCCGTTAGGTATTTCGGGAACCCTGTTCACATCGTTCGGGGCCGTATGGGAAACCTCGTCCGGACTCCCTGCGGATGGAACCTGAATAGGCGATAAACCTGGACTGGAGGCTTAGGTGATTAGGTAGGTCGTGGCCGACACCCACGTTGGGCTTCCGCTTGAAGGTTGTCGAGTACATGTCGTGTAAACGACGGTAAGTGGTGAGAGCGTGTATGAAGAAGTACACCCCTGCAGGGTTATCATAATCTATTCGAATAGCCGCTTCCGCGGTAAAGGACTACTTGGTTGCCTATACAGTTCATAGACAAGTAAATGGAAACTACTAAAAGCCTCAAGATAAGTGTGAGTGCCGAGGATGGCTCTTCCGTAGGAAGACGGAGGTGGATCCTCGGTAGTGTATTGAAGTGGTGAGTAGTGGACTCATGTGCGCAAAACCATTTCAAGTTGGAGTATCGTAGGATAGTCTAGCCAAGAGTCAAAGCTGGCTTGCTGCAATAACTCCACCAACCTTCTTGATAATATGCATGTATGTAGGATCTGATGTAAGTCTTGCTGAGTACCGTTGTACTCATGTTGCTATAATTTACATTTTTCAGAAGACGCTGCAACCCCTTCTGATGGGTTTTATGTAGACGTTGACATCAACGAGTAGGCTAAAGACCCAGGTGGTGACCCTGAGCTTGTGAAGGACCACGTAGTATAGTAGGCTTTCCAAGCCTCTTTTATTTTACTAGTTGTCTGTACTCAGACAAGTTACTTCCGCTGCTGATTTGTATGACTGTATGACTTGTATGTTGGGTCGTGAGACCCATACCTTTGTGTATGTTATGTATGGCTCCCTGAGCCTTAAATAAAGTACTTGTGTCGTAGAGTCATGTTGTGATGCTTCATTGTATTTGCACATATCGAGCATGTTGTGTGTATGATTGAAATGCTTGGTATGTGTGGGATCTGACTATCTAGTTGTTTATCTTCAGTAGCCTCTCTTACCGGGAAATGTCTCCTAGTGTTACCGCTGAGCCATGGTAGCTTGCTACTGCTCTGGAACACTTAGGCTGGCCGGCATGTGTCCTTCTTCGTTCCTGTGTCTGTCCCTTCGGGGAAATGTCACGCTTTGAGTACCGGAGTCCTGTTAGCCCGCTACAGCCCGGTTTACCGGAGTCCTGCTAGCCCAGTGCTACAGCCCGGACCCACTTGCTGATGACCGACACGTTCGAAGCTGGGTCATGGATGCCTGTCCCTGTAAGTCTGTGCCACTTTGGGTTTACGACTAGTCATGTCAGCCCGGGCTCCTTATCATATGGATGCTAGCGACACTATCATATACGTGACCAAAAGGCGCAAACGGTCCCGGGCAAAGGTAAGGCGACACCCGTGGGGATACCGTGCGTGAGGCCGCAAAGTGATATGAGGTGTTACCGGCTAGATCGATGTGACATCGAGTCGGGGTCCTGACAACGGGCCACCGTATTTCACAAAAAAAAACGTTTCCCCCCTGACTGCTGGGACCCACCAGCTACATCTTCGCACGCAGGAAGTGCGTCCGGGCAAAAAAATGATTCGCCCCCCTGACTGCTGGACCACCAGCTACATCTTCGCACGCAAGGAAGTGCCTAACAATCGGGACCCACCTGGTCGAAGCATATGTAGCATTGTCAATCTGGCCGCGAACATGTACGTACATACTGGTGGATGTAGAGGCGTGCACGTGTTGTAGTAGAGGCACGCACGTGTCGTAGTAGAGGCGCGCACGTAGCATGTACACGTACGTACAGCGGCCAGTGTGCAAGAAAGAAAATATGGCCATGTACGTACACACGGGCAGGGTCTTGAACATCTACTCGCGCATACGTACGGCCAGGGTTACATGGCTGGGTCAGAACGAAGAAACTGCGTCATCGTCATGTTCATGGGGAGGCAACGAAATGCGTCATGTTCATCGGGAGGCAACGGAACGCGTGGGAGCCAACCGGCTTGGACGGAATAGGCGATGGAAACGAGGCCTGGCGTACCGCAGAATGGAGGAAACGGCCATGTGTTCGACCGGCCATGTTCGAAACGGGATCCTGCTCATTGGGAGGGGTCTGGCGTATCGCAAAACGGAGGAAACATACTTGTGTTGGACCTCCTACGGTCGAAACGGGGTCTTGCTGATCAGGAGGGGTGTGGCGTACCGCAAAACCGAGGAAACGGACTTGTGTTGGAGCTCTATGGTCAAAACGGGGGTCCTATTCATTGGGAGGGGTGTGGCGTACCGCAAAACGGGACTCCACGAGATACTGTTCATCTCCACCGTTGACCTCCTCCAGCCTCCACGGGCTACTGTTCATCCACCGTCGACCTCCTCCAGCCTCCACGAGCTCCTGTTCATCCAGCCTCCACCGCGCGCTACTCCACCGGCTACAGTTCAACCACCCCTCTCCACGGGCTCCTGTTCAACCACCCCTCCATGGGCTACTATTCATCCACCCCTCCACTGTCTACTGTTCATCCAGCCCTCCACGGGGTCGTCCTGTTCATCTAGCCCTCCACGGGGTCCTGTTCATCTAGCCCCAACCGGCTCGATCGATCGGGGTCCTATTCATCCAGAGGCAACACCATGTGGTCCTGTTCATCCACCCGCATCGCTCACTGTTCATCCAACCCCCCCCCCCCCCCCCCGCGCAACACTCACTGTTCATCCAGAGGCAGCATCGATCGACTTCAGTTAGCAGCAGTAGCGAAGGAATCACTCGATCGGGTTCAGTTAACAGTCATCGATCGATCGCTCGGGTTCAGTAACGTGTAGCCTGCAGTGCAATCGCTCGGGTCCAGTTGGAGCCCAACGCCTGCTCGGGTTCAGTTAGAGCCAACGCCTCGCACACACGCGCGTACGTATATGAGAGAAACACTGTCAGGACCCCGACTCAATGCCACATCGATCTAGCATGTAACACCTCATATCACTTTGCGGCCTCACGCACGGTATTCCCACGGGTGTCGCCTTACCTTAGCCCGGGACCGTTTGCGCCTTTTGGCACACGTATATGACAGTGTCGCTAGCATCCATATGATAAGGAGCCCGGGCTGACATGGCTAGTCGTAAACCCAAAGTGGCACAGACTTACAGGGACAGGCATCCATGACCCAGCATCGAACGTGTCGGTCATCAGCGAGTGAATCCAAGCTGTAGCACTGGGCTAGCAGGACTCCGGTGAACCGGGCTGTAGCAGGCTAACAGGACTCCGGTATTCATCGCGTGACATTTCCCCGAAGGGACAGACACAGGAACGAAGAAGGACACATGCCGGCCAGCCTAAGTGCTCCGGAGCAGTAGCAAGCTACCATGGCTCGGTGGAAACACTAGGAGACATTTCCCGGTAAGAGAGGCTACCAAGGATAAACAACTAGGTTGTTAGATCCCACACATACCAAGCATTTCAATAACATACACACAATATGCTCGATATGTGCAAAAACAACATGGCATCACAACATGACTCTACAACTCAAGTATTTTAATCAATAGGCTCCGAGGAGAGAGATATTACAAACATAGGTCTCATGACCCAACAATCAGAGCATACAAGTCAAAGCACAAGCGGAAGCTATCATGTCTGAGTACAGACATCTATAAATGAAAAAGGCTGAGAAGCCTAACTATCTACCAAATCCTGCCGAGGCACAAGATCGTAGCTGAGGTAACAAGCTAAACGTCGAAGTCCACGCGAAACTATTAGTGAGACCGAAGTCTCTCTGCAAAACATAAAATAGGCAAACGTGAGTACAAATGTACCCAGCAAGAGTTACATCAGAACTAACTACATATGCATCATTATCAACAAAGGGGATGGTGGGGTTTAACTGCAGCAAGCCAGCTTTGACTCGGTGGCTATCCTGAACTACGACTGCAAGCGACTCTTTTGAGGTGGCGCACACGAGTCCACATATTCACCATATCAATACACCACTATGGATCCGCTCCCGTCTCCCTACGAGAACACCATCCATAGCACTCACGCTTATCTTGCGTATTTTAGAGTATCCACTTTCACTTGTCTATGAACTGATATAAGCAACCCAGAAGTCCTTTTCCGCGGACACGGCTATTCGAATAGATCATATTAACCCTGCAGGGGTGTACTTCTTCACACACGCTCTCACCACTTACCACCGTTTACACGACATGTACTCGACAACCTTCAAGCGGAAGCCCAACGTGGGTGTCGGCCACGGCCTGCCTAAACACTCGAGTCTCTAGTCTAGGTTTATCGCCTATTCGGGTTCCATCCATGAGGAGATCCGGCCGGAATTTCGCTCACAGCCCCAAACGATGTGAATAGGGTTCCCGAGACACCAAACGGGCGCCCGGTACACCGTGCCACGTGCCTACCGCATCACAGCCCACCCCTACGGTCAGCGCTGCGCACGGCCTCCAGCATACTACAAACACCAGAAACTACTTGCAACTCCTGGACAGAGGACAAGGGTGATCAAGAAGCCGAGAGGGTCCATTGGTTTCGGGCCCAATGCGTGGTAGTAGCTGAATCATGGATCACAAACACAGAACTCAGTTCCTGAGGACGGCTGCAATGAGACAACCCACCATGTACTCCTACATGGCCTCTCACCGCTACCTTTACCAAATCGTGTTCACACACTTAGCTCACATACAGTAGGACATGTTCACACGCCTCTGATTCATCCCCGATAAATCATACCTGACTCAACTCTAAGCAGTAGCAGGCATGACAAACAAACATGAATGAGTAGGCACAACAGGGCTCAAACAACTCCTACTCATGCTATTGGTTATCATCTAATTACTGTGGAATGATAGGTCATGCAGAGGATAAAGGGGTTCAGCTACCGCAGCAAGTAACAGATGAATCGATGTTGTCCTAATGCAGTAAAAGAGAGCAGGAGCGAGAGAGTGGGATTTTATCGGAATGAACAAGGGGGTTTTGCTTGCCTGGCACTTCTGAAGATAACATTGAGTCTTCATCAGTGTCAACGATCACATCATCGGTATCGCGTCTATCGAGAGGGGACAAATACCGGCAACACAGAAAGGAACACAATCAATGCAATGCACAATATGATGCATGATCATGACATGGCAAAATGAATGTGTTTTGGGCTAATGCAACTAGCAACAGATTAAATGAAGTTGGTTTGAATACAAGATTCAAATTCAAACTCCATATGTGATTATTCAAATGCCATTTAAATGAGTTGTGCTAAACAGCAGTAATAAGTTGTTCTAACATGCATGAAAATGGTACAGATGGATTCCTTGAATTTTTCTGATAATTTTTCATATATAATTTATTTAATTTGGAGTTACGGTTAATTTTCTATGATTTTTAGAAGTTTTAGGCATTTTCTGGAATTTCCTGATTATTTTTTAAATCCAGAAAATACTTATTGCGTCAGCCCCACGTCACAGTGACGTCAGCAGGGTCAACTGGGCTGGTCCGGGTCAAACCTGACCAGTGGGGTCCACTGGTCAGTGACACAGTGCTGCCCAGCGTCAATGACAGGTGGGTCCGGCCAATGACCACGTCAGCAAAGTCAACCTGACGCGTGGGGCCACTATGATTAACCTAAACTAACAGGAGTTTAAGCCGTGGTTAATTCAGGGCGTGGGGCCCAGCTGTCAGTGTCACAGGGGCTAATTAGCAGGGTCATTAGCCCCTAACGACGGCGCCACGTCAGCACGTCGGAGACCAGCCGACGGCGACCACAGAACACGGCGGGGGCACGCCGGACTTGCGCTAGGGCGTCGGATTGGCGCGCTGAGGGCACCAGGGCATAGCCCTCGCTCTTGCGCATCCAGAGAGCCAAAGGGGAGGGGTTGGGGTGGTTCGAGCTCGCCGGGGTCGAGCTCGTGGCGGCGGCCGGCGTTCGGGAGCAGCCGAGTATGGTGCTAGAGGGCACGGGAGGCAGAGCTACTGGTAGCTGCAGGTTCGTGGAGGCGCGCTGAGCACACTGGTGTACTCGGGTGGGAGCTCCAGTGGCTCTGGCCACGACGGCGATGAGGCACGGCGGCGGCGAGCTTCGGCCGTGGTGGAAGAAGGAGCTAGGGGACGAAATCAGGTGCGGGGAGTGAGGGGAAGAGAAGAGGAGCTCACAGGGGTTGCGACGGTGGCCTCGGGGAGCTCGGGGAGGCGTCGGAGGCGGCGAATCGACAGCGGCGGTCCTCGGTGGCCGAGGAGGGGTAAGATGTCGGGACGGTGCTTCGGGGCTTCTCCGGTCGCGTGAGCCGACGGGGAGGTCGAGGGAGGCACTGCGGAGCTCAAGAGCGCGTCGGGGAGGAGAGGGGGGTGGCGGTGGCCGCGAGGGAGCTCGTCGGTGGCGGCGGGCGCGTTCGGTGAGGGGAACAGAGGAGGGGAGAGTGTTCGGGGAAGAGAGAGGGAGCAGCGAGGGAGGAAGAGGGGCGAGGGGACACGAGGCGTCCTCGTGGCGTCGCTAGGGAGGCCGGGGAAGCAGGAGGTGGCCGGGGCATCGTCAGCGCTCGCCACCGAGCAGCTTCGGTGCGAGGGGAGGAAGATGACAAGGGGGAGAAGGTGGGCTGGGCCGGCCAGGTGGGGGAGCTGGGTCGGCTGGGCTGGACAGGTAAGCGGCAGGTAAGTCTTCTGCTCTGTTTTATTTTTTTCTCTCTTCTGTTTTGTTTTATTTAATTTATTTTGCCACTGTTTTGAATTTAAAATAATTCAAACAATGCCAAAAACTCCTCTGAATATTTTATATTGCTAGATGGACTTTTCCAAAAGCTTATAAAATAATTCAGGGATATTTGAAATTATACTCTAATTATATGAATATAATTCAAATTCAAATAGCTAATGAATTAAATTCAAAGTCCCAAAAATAAATCCTTAAAAATGTTCAATATTTTGGTTGGGACCAGAACCCTTGCCAAAAATTATCAAACATTTAAGAAGAGCATTTTGGAACAATGAATGAGATTTTTAGGGTTTCTGCCCTTCTTTTATTTAGGGTTTTGAGGCTTCTGAATTCCTCAGTTCAGGTTTCAAAAAATTTAAACATGATGCTCAGATGGAAGCAGGCATAGGACAGGCCAGGATTAGGGATGTGACAACTCACCCCCACTAAACAAGAATCTCGTCTCGAGATTCAAGCGTAGGGTAAGATGAAGGGGTAACGCAGACTAGTATAATCTTCACGATCCAGGTTGCACTTCATAGGAACGTTGATTCGATCACCATTATTGTCTTGGAGTTTTGCTCTGAGAAATCCTGCCAACATGACCTGGAGAGAAGGAGACTCTAGAAGGGTCGATCTCCTCGAAGATCGAACAACTCAGGATTAACTCACGGAATGAGACATAGCAACATCTCTCGAGCTGAGAGGCGAAGCACACATCCATAGGAATGGAGTGAAGCAGATGACAAAGGTTCACTAGATAGAGCACAATTTCACGCTTAAGAAGGTGGTAATCGATTGTCAACGTAGCAAGGAGTTGAGTTGCCATGATACCATAACAATACACCTTAGGGAAGGTGACTCGTAGAGATATCCCCTTAAGTGGCAAAAAGAATTACTTTTGATTCAGAGATCATTGAATCTCTTTAAACTAGCCTAAGGCAATTACAAGCGATCATTTGGAGGGGGTCGGTAGAATGGCATACTCGGACTTGGATGATGTGGATTACCTTGTTGAAGACAACGTAATGGATGAATTTGCTTATCACCGGAAATGGAAGAGACCCATGGTAGAATGGCACAATGGCGGTGCAAGCTGGGAACAGAATGCAAATGCTGGGAATGATCCTGGTAACTGGGGAAGAACCTAACAATAGAGAGTGAATTCACTGTTTGAATAGGTCATAGCATTGCCGAGGAAACTGAGAGGAATCCAGTTAGAGCCGATGGTAACACGTAGCGCTTGTGCGTGCTCTCAAGAACTTGAGCATTCCCACAAACATCAGGGTTTTATTAACATCCGTGTCAAGGGTCCGGTAACACAACTTACTACCATGATGGCTAATGATGGATGATGCAGACGCAAAGGAAGATAACACCTTCTCAGACTTCACCTTAGCGAGGCCAAGGAAATAAAATCTGGATGATCGACCGAGAGACATTTAGCACTCCGCTTCTAATGTTCTCCTTGATGTGCTAGTGTACCCATTCATAGATATGGTTTGATATCTAGAACATCAAGTAAAAAGGTCGGACTTCGGAATACAGAAATCCATAGGGCGACTAGGGAGTAAATCCTACGAAATCCTTATGGGGAGGTGGCCAACTTCTCCAATCAAGATACTACAATATTAGGTCTCCCGGCGGGGTGTTGTCCATGACATCCACTTTACCGGTTAACGAGGGACCAGTATTATAGTTCTTGGGAAATGTTCCAACCATCATATCTGCCTGAGACTCAGATTTGGTTGGTGTCAGGATATTCCAGACTCATCGAGTCTAGGAAGAAAAATGAAAGTTTGCAACACAAATCGACGAGATGACGTTGCGGGATTCTCGGGAGATGAACTACGATAGCAAGCTCCAAAACATGAGCTGGTTCTGCTACAAACATGTGAACACGTTGTCCCAGACAAGCATGCCCGCATGGTAGTCTTACAATAAAACACTACCGAGTTCTGGTTGGGAACCATCAGCGAGGATATCGAAGTTCTTTCATAAGTCCGGATTAGCTCTTATGAAGATACTCCTTCTCCTTGAACAAATCAATCAGTGGCTTGGTGTGCTCGGAACACATATGGAATGAAGGTTGCAAGTCTCCAGACCACAGAATACTTCGCACGTATGCATGACTGACTTGGGATGATTCCAGAGGAAGCAAAACTAACTTTCTCAAATCCACGGTGGCAACTTTCACCAAATGCACGTGTACAAGAGGAAGTCACTCCTTTCATCAAACAAATACTTCATGAGCTAGCATGAAGAAAATGCTTTCAAAAGTTTCCAACACTAGCTTAATGTCCAACAAAATCATGGAGGAGATAAGGATGTTGTCAATGGGCTCAACAACAATTCATCTGGGTTTCCTTTTAAAAGGAATTCCATAGTTACGTGAACAAGTGATAGCATTGGTCAGGCCAAAGATGTAATGGTGTATGCTCGAGGAAAAACCACGAGTAAGACAACATTACCAATATCGTTGGTTCTGATTTGATTTGACGATAGCCCACACTCAAATCAAAGGATTGATAAGACAATAGGTCCAGCAACTGATCATAGGGACCAATCGATGAAGATATCATCTTTCTTCAACACACACACACACACACAGGATATCCCTTAAGATGAACTAAATCGGACAAGCTTCTATCTTCCAACTCTCCAAGTTGTTGTTTAGCTTAACCAACTAGCTCAGGGATATCTAACACCGATTCTTGGAGAGAAGGTGGTTCACAAGAAACCAACTTGATCACGAGCTCAACATAACGGTCAGGTGACGACCTGGTGATACTTCCGAGAAGATATTCAGAAAATCATGAACCACCGGTGTGTTACTAAGCTCGAGAACAATCTCACTTTTGAGGGCAAGACGATATGATCAAATGAGTGAGGACATGATAAGATCCTAACTCATCAATCGAAGGGTGCACCGAAATAAGGACTAGGTAGCACGATCAGTCTTAGAAGGATGATTCAAAAACCAACATGCTAAGAATGAAATTATTGTCCTTTAACTACCCAGCAATGAGGTTGCTAGGCGTATTGATTTCACACATCACAATTCATTTGTCGGTATTCCGGTTGCATCAACACGAAGACCGAGGAATGACTAATGATGGTGAGAAGTATCACTACGTCAAAATTCATGAGAGTTGGTGCAGTTCTCATGACAGTTCTGACATAAAGGGGGTAATACTCCAAGGTAGAACAGAGCAAAAGCTGGATTGGCATTTTGATCTGCGGAGCACAGCTTCTTTGACCCAATCCTGGATATGGAAGAGGTACTGGAGTTTGTTTCTCCAAGTCATTCAGGACAGAATGGCTTGACGGACCACAAGGGTAATAGGCATCGATAAACGAATGCATGCATACTCTTGACTATCAATTGATAGACGAGGGTCAGAATGCAACTAAAGAGAACAACTCAAAGGAACATATAATTTTCTGAGTTGTGGATGCATAAATTAGTATGTCGAACCAAGTTCAACATAATTCTTTCAGATAACCCATGCAGAAAGGTTGAGCTGACAGAGTCACAATATAGCATGGAGAACTCATAGAGGGTCTGTTGTGATCTTTTGATCCAACAAACTTCTGCCATAATGGTTCATGGTATTTGGAAGAACGATATACCACGGACCTCGAGGACTATCGCAAAGTTACTAATATCCTGAAGGAACTAGCAAACACTATCAACATGAAGTAAGTAGAGTGAATCTCGGGTTCAAAACCCAGGAATAGAATACCTACTCCTAAGTAGCATCACGGAATGCTTTCGAGAATAAAGGCCAGAATCATCACACTAGGACACAAATCATGGCTAGACCACTAGATGATCCCCTGAGACACCTAGGGGCATAATAATTATTCCAACATAAAGGTCGAGGCAGTAGAATACCTCAACTCAACAATTAGTGTGATTGAGCTGGCATAAAGGAGCATTGAAACCAGAGGGAAAGGATTTTGCAAATGCATCAGACTATTTAGAAACCTGGAATGACTCGGACAGCATAACGGCTGTAAATGCTCAGAAAAGATTTGAGACATTCACAAAAATGGTGGCATAACCACTCAGAAGCACAATATCAAGGTTTCGAGATCAACAATTAACATACGGAAGTAGTAGGAACTGAACTGAGACTTAAATCCAACAATTCTATAAGTCTACGGATTAATAACACGTGATCCTGATAGAAAGAAGAGATAGCCTAGTTCTTAATCCCCGTAGGAAAGATAAGATGACTCAGATCAGAAGGGCATGAGGTATAAGGAGTAAAAAGAGCCTTACGTTCCATCCCACAATCAATTCCCTTATATAACTAAAGAATTTCTAGACTCAACTTCGACCAGTTTGGCTTGGTAATCCTACAGGCAGTCAAGCTCTGATACCAACGCTGTCAGGACCCCGACTCAATGCCACATCGATCTAGCATGTAACACCTCATATCACTTTGCGGCCTCACGCACGGTATTCCCACGGGTGTCGCCTTACCTTAGCCCGGGACCGTTTGCGCCTTTTGGCACACGTATATGACAGTGTCGCTAGCATCCATATGATAAGGAGCCCGGGCTAACATGGCTAGTCGTAAACCCAAAGTGGCACAGACTTACAGGGACAGGCATCCATGACCCAGCATCGAACGTGTCGGTCATCAGCGAGTGAATCCAGGCTGTAGCACTGGGCTAGCAGGACTCCGGTGAACCGGGCTGTAGCAGGCTAACAGGACTCCGGTATTCATCGCGTGACATTTCCCCGAAGGGACAGACACAGGAACGAAGAAGGACACATGCCGGCCAGCCTAAGTGCTCCGAAGCAGTAGCAAGCTACCATGGCTCGGTGGAAACACTAGGAGACATTTCCCGGTAAGAGAGGCTACCAAGGATAAACAACTAGGTTGTCAGATCCCACACATACCAAGCATTTCAATAACATACACACAATATGCTCGATATGTGCAAAAACAACATGGCATCACAACATGACTCTACAACTCAAGTATTTTAATCAATAGGCTCTGAGGAGCGAGATATTACAAACATAGGTCTCATGACCCAACAATCAGAGCATACAAGTCAAAGCACAAGCGGAAGCTATCATGTCTGAGTACAGACATCTATAAATGAAAAAGGCTGAGAAGCCTAACTATCTACCAAATCCTGCCGAGGCACAAGATCGTAGCTGAGGTAACAAGCTAAACGTCGAAGTCCACGCGAAACTATTAGTGAGACCGATGTCTCTCTGCAAAACATAAAATAGGCAAACGTGAGTACAAATGTACCCAGCAAGACTTACATCAGAACTAACTACATATGCATCATTATCAACAAAGGGGATGGTGGGGTTTAACTGCAGCAAGCCAGCTTTGACTCGGTGGCTATCCTGAACTACGACTGCAAGCGACTCTTTTGAGGTGGCGCACACGAGTCCACATATTCACCATATCAATACACCACTATGGATCCGCTCCCGTCTCCCTACGAGAACACCATCCATAGCACTCACGCTTATCTTGCGTATTTTAGAGTATCCACTTTCACTTGTCTATGAACTGATATAAGCAACCCAGAAGTCCTTTTCCGCGGACACGGCTATTCGAATAGATCATATTAACCCTGCAGGGGTGTACTTCTTCACACACGCTCTCACCACTTACCGCCGTTTACACGACATGTACTCGGCAACCTTCAAGCGGAAGCCCAACGTGGGTGTCGGCCACGGCCTGCCTAAACACTCGAGTCTCTAGTCCAGGTTTATCGCCTATTCGGGTTCCATCCATGAGGAGATCCGGCCGGAGTTTCGCTCACAGCCCCAAACGATGTGAACAGGGTTCCCGAGACACCAAACGGGCTCCCGGTACACCGTGCCACGTGCCTACCGCATCACAGCCCACCCCTACGGTCAGCGCTGCGCACGGCCTCCAGCATACTACAAACACCAGAAACTACTTGCAACTCCTGGACAGAGGACAAGGGTGATCAAGAAGCCGAGAGGGTCCATTGGTTTCGGGCCCAATGCGTGGTAGTAGCTGAATCATGGATCACAAACACAGAACTCAGTTCCTGAGGACGGCTGCAATGAGACAACCCACCATGTACTCCTACATGGCCTCTCACCGCTACCTTTACCAAATCGTGTTCACACACTTAGCTCACATACAGTAGGACATGTTCACACGCCTCTGATTCATCCCCGATAAATCAGACCTGACTCAACTCTAAGCAGTAGCAGGCATGACAAACAAACATGAATGTGTAGGCACAACAGGGGTCAAACAACTCCTACTCATGCTAGTGGGTTTCATCTAATTACTGTGGAATGACAGGTCATGCAGAGGATAAAGGGGTTCAGCTACCGCAGCAAGTAACAGATGAATCGATGTTGTCCTAATGCAGTAAAAGAGAGCAGGAGCGAGAGAGTGGGATTTTATCGGAATGAACAAGGGGGTTTTGCTTGCCTGGCACTTCTGAAGATAACATTGAGTCTTCATCAGTGTCAACGATCACATCATCGGTATCGCGTCTATCGAGAGGGGACAAATACCGGCAACACAGAAAGGAACACAATCAATGCAATGCACAATATGATGCATGATCATGACATGGCAAAATGAATGTGTTTTGGGCTAATGCAACTAGCAACAGATTAAATGAAGTTGGTTTGAATACAAGATTCAAATTCAAACTCCATATGTGATTATTCAAATGCCATTTAAATGATTTGTGCTAAACAGCAGTTATAAGTTGTTCTAACATGCATGAAAATGGTACAGATGGATTCCTTGAATTTTTCTGATAATTTTTCATATATAATTTATTTAATTTGGAGTTACGGTTAATTTTCTATGATTTTTAGAAGTTTTAGGCATTTTCTGGAATTTCCTGATTATTTTTTAAATCCAGAAAATACTTATTGCGTCAGCCCCACGTCACAGTAACGTCAGCAGGGTCAACTGGGCTGGTCCGGGTCAAACCTGACCAGTGGGGTCCACTGGTCAGTGACACAGTGCTGCCCAGGGTCAATGACAGGTGGGTCCGGCCAATGACCACGTCAGCAAAGTCAACCTGACGCGTGGGGCCACTATGATTAACCTAAACTAACAGGAGTTTAAGCCGTGGTTAATTCAGGGCGTGGGGCCCAGCTGTCAGTGTCACAGGGGCTAATTAGCAGGGTCATTAGCCCCTAACGACGGCGCCACGTCAGCATGTCGGAGACCAGCCGACGGCGACCACAGAACACGGCGGGGGCACGCCGGACTTGCGCTAGGGCGTCGGATTGGCGCGCTGAGGGCACCAGGGCATAGCCCTCGCTCTTGCGCATCCAGAGAGCCAAAGGGGAGGGGTTGGGGTGGTTCGAGCTCGCCGGGGTCGAGCTCGTGGCGGTGGCCGGCGTTCGGGAGCAGCCGAGTATGGTGCTAGAGGGCACGGGAGGCGGAGCTACTGGTAGCTGCAGGTTCGTGGAGGCGCGCTGAGCACACTGGTGTACTCGGGTGGGAGCTCCAGTGGCTCTGGCCACGACGGCGACGAGGCACAGCGGCGGCGAGCTTCGGCCGTGGTGGAAGAAGGAGCTAGGGGACGAAATCAGGTGCGGGGAGTGAGGGGAAGAGAAGAGGAGCTCACAGGGGTTGCGACGGTGGCCTCAGGGAGCTCGGGGAGGCGTCGGAGGCGGCGAATCGACAGCGGCGGTCCTCGGTGGCCGAGGAGGGGGAAGACGTCGGGACGGCGCTTCGGGGCTTCTCCGGTCGCGTGAGCCGACGGGGAGGTCGAGGGAGGCACTGCGGAGCTCAGGAGCGCGTCGGGGAGGAGAGGGGGGTGGCGGTGGCCGCGAGGGAGCTCGTCGGTGGCGGCGGGCGCGTTCGGTGAGGGCAACAGAGGAGGGGGAGAGTGTTCGGGGAAGAGAGAGGGAGCAGCGAGGGAGGAAGAGGGGCGAGGGGACACGAGGCGTCCTCGTGGCGTCGCTAGGGAGGCCGGGGAAGCAGGAGGTGGCCGGGGCATCGTCAGCGCTCGCCACCGAGCAGCTTCGGTGCGAGGGGAGGAAGATGACAAGGGGGAGAAGGTGGGTTGGGCCGGCCAGGTGGGGGAGCTGGGCCGGCTGGGCTGGACAGGTAAGCGGCAGGTAAGTCTTCTGCTCTGTTTTATTTTTTTCTCTCTTCTGTTTTGTTTTATTTAATTTATTTTGCCACTGTTTTGAATTTAAAATAATTCAAACAATGCCAAAAACTCCTCTGATTATTTTATATTGCTAGATGGACTTTTCCAAAAGCTTATAAGATAATTCAGGGATATTTGAAATTATATTCTAATTATATGAATATAATTCAAATTCAAATAGCTAATGAATTAAATTCAAAGTCCCAAAAATAAATCCTTAAAAGTGTTCAATATTTTGGTTGGGACCAGAACCCTTGCCAAAAATTATCAAACATTTAAGAAGAGCATTTTGGAACAATGAATGAGATTTTTAGGGTTTCTGCCCTTCTTTTATTTAGGGTTTTGAGGCTTCTGAATTCCTCAGTTCAGGTTTCAAAAAATTTAAACATGATGCTCAGATGGAAGCAGGCATAGGACAGGCCAGGATTAGGGATGTGAAAAACACACATCACTCGGCCCCCGACCACCCACCGTAACCGGGAACTCGCCAAAATTTTTCTTGCCCTCGCTTCTACCATGGTTTTTTCCGTCATGGACGGGCCAAAGAATGTCATGCAACTGCGTCTCCGGTCCGCCCAGGACGAAAAGCCCATTTTCTGTCATGATTTTTTGTCGTAGAAGTAGGAGCCCACCACATCTATGATGATACCGGGTTTTGTCACAATTATCGTCATAGAAGTGTCATAAGTATGACAGAAGAAAATTTCATTCAGACCAAAATGTCACGGATGTGTCTTTTTTTTGTAGTGATAGCACCCAAGTTCGGATAACCGAACAATACCAGGGCTGCGCCTACAATCTTATTGTCAAACTCCTATGGCTAAGTGAGAGTGATAAAGCCGCATAGTCTGATTGCCTGGTTCACCGCACTAACACCTCCTTCAAGGACCAAGTCGTTGGGTTAAGTGTGTTCATGTGCTATTCCAAACACCCCCGTACTACCTACATGGGGGCTGAAGCCGACGACTGGCAAACTCTCAGATACAGTAAACGCCCGCAAAGGAGGGAAATGAGTTAAGACGAAACAAGCAAAAATATTATACCAAAGCCTTGTTTTCATAATACAAAGTTCGGGCAGCACAGATACATCCATTCAAAAATGATATCCTTCGAACACTGGCCCTCTATTATGCGAGATCCTTCAAGGACTTCGTCAAAATACCACTCTAGTGTGCGGTGCTCTTTGCCTGTGGGCAATCCCTCGGTTGCAAGCTTGGTGGCACTCATCTTCGCCCACTGCACCTTGACACGGGCGAAGGCCATCCGGGCACCTTCGATACAGACTGACCTCCTTATAGCATCAAGTCGAGGACAGGCATTGACTATCTGCTTCACGAGCCCGAAGTAACTGCTGGGAATGGGTTCGGCTGGCCAAAGATGGACTATAACGTCCTTCATGACCAATTTGGCCAACCTGCGCAGTTCGGTCAGTTGTTTTAGCTGATCACTGAGGGGCATTGGATGCTCTGGTGCAAGGTACTGCGACCAGAATAGCTTCTCTGTTGAGCTCCCGTCTTCGGCTCGGAAGAACTCCGCAGTATCAGCAATACTCCAGGGTAGATCCACAAACTCTCCTGGAGAACTCCAAATGCGGGTCAGTAAGGTGTACTTTCTCCTTACAAATTTGCTCTACATATTAAAGGCCTTACCCGCCCCGATTTGCCTTGCCTCTCGGCTCTCCCGACAGGCGCCTTGGGCTTCAACCCGGGCCTCCTTCGCACTTTGGAGCACCGTAGCAAGTTTGGAGTCTCGATCCGACACCTTGCGCTCCAAGGACTCACATTTGCTTATAGCATCCTTGCGCTCTTGTTGGACTTCATCCAACCTTGCTTCATTTTTTAGGCAGGCGGCTCATTCCTCTTCCACCTCCTTCTTCGCTTTGGCTAGCACGTTCTTGAGGGTCTCGACCTCAGACGCGTCAGCTATGAGCATAATCATTAAACGCATTCAGATAACAATTTAGAACTCATGTCATTTCAGATATGTTTTGGTATCGCATACCTTGCTTTTCCTCCAACTTCCGCTTTAGTTTGGACACTTTGGCGGCATGGGAGGTTGCCGCTTGCATCGAAGCCTGTTTATCAAAATAGGAATATATGTTATCTCCTGTGAAGAATTATTCGATCCTCTGTTCGGCCTTTCTTCGCGAACGCCGAACAGAGTCTTAGGGGCTACTATCTATACATAGGCATTCCTTTTACAAATAGCCAAAAAAAATATACTACATCACATACCTCAAAGCCTGTTAGAAGGCTGGTATAGGCTTCATTCAATCCGTTTTTAGTGGACCAAACATTTTCCTCCACAATGGAAGTGCTCTGAAGCGCTTCCACCATAGTTTCCGTCGCCTCCGGATTGACAGAGGTTACCGGTGGAGATGGCGCGCCCCCTTCTTTTGAGGGAGGATGCTCGCCCGATTCCGGAGCCGTATGGATCTCCGGAATAATATTCGGTTGAGGGCCGAATTGGGCATGGCCCTCGTCGCCGGTTTCCATGGGGTTCGGTTCCCCCCTCCCTCTCTCTTTTCGGCAACAGAGGTATTACCATCCGTGACCACCTTCACGGCCTCCCGCACCTCCCTGTGACCTGGAGAGGTTCTTCGGGACAACACCTCAGTGTTGTTCGTAGCGGTGGGTGGCGAGGCCTGCGGTGGCGACTCGCTCTCCATCATGTTCGACCCCAGTGAATTCCCAGATGACGATGATCATTGGGGGAGATCACGAGCCGGACTGCAACGCGCGATTCAATATGTTAGAACCACAAGGCATAAAACCAAATATATATATATGGTATCTTTGGATAGTTACGATCCGGCCAAGGGCTTTGCCTCTAGATCTGCGGAAGCCACCCTTTTGTTCTTTCCTCCTAAAGGGGAGAGTTTCTCTGTTCCTCCTCTTCATCTTCATCATGAGAGGAGAGAGTCTCGGTGTCTTCAGACACAATGTTCGAAGCGCCTTTACTGCGGAGGCCGCCTCTGGCCTCCTTAATCTTCTTCTTGGCCTTCTTTTCTGGCGCCGGATATGGCGCCGGAACCAGCATCCTCGTCAGCAGAGGAATAGCTCAGTCTTCGATTAGCGGAGTCGGACATTGGTTCCGCTCTGTCTTCTTTGTCCAGCCCGATGGGAAGAATGGAAATCTCAATATACTCCTTGGCTTCACAAATTAAGGTCATCAAAAAACTTACAGGAGTAGCCGTATGAGTGCAGTCCATGCCAAGGTCGTCAGTCGTTTTCGGCCATGACTTCTGGGCCTCGAAAAGCAGCTTCCATATGTCTTCATGCGTCGTGCCGAAGAACCGCTGCAGGGTCCGAGTACTGGCCAGGTCAAATTCCCACATATACAGAGTCCAGCTTTGGTAAGGGAGAATCCGGCGAAAGAGCATCACCTACATCACGCTGGCAAGACTGGTGTTCCTGTTTATCATAAACTTGATGCGATTATACAGTGTGATAACCCACAAGTATAGGGGATCACAACAGTTCTCGAGGGTAGAGTATTCAACCCAAATTTATTGATTCGACACAAGGGGAGCCAAAGAATATTCTCAAGTATTAGCAGTTGATTTGTCAATTCAACCACACCTGGATAACTTAGTATCTGCAGCAAAGTATTTAGTAGCAAAGTAGTATGGAAGTAACGGTAACAGTGGCAAAAGCAATAGTAGCAGTTTTGTAGTAATTGTAACAGTAGCAACGGTAAAGTAAATAAGCAAAGCACAATATGTGAAAAGCTCGTAGGCATTGGATCAGTCAGATGCGATTCCTCATGTAATAGTTATAACATAGGGTGACATAGAACTAGCTCCAGTTCATCAATGTAATGTAGGCATGTATTCTGAATATAGTCATATGTGCTTATGGAAAAGAACTTGCATGACATCTTTTGTCCTACCCTCCCGTGGCAGCGGGGTCCTAATGGAACCTAAGGGATATTAAGGCCTCCTATTAATAGAGTACCGGACCAAAGCATTAACACATAGTGAATACATGAACTCCTCAAACTACGATCATCACCGAGAAGTATCCCGATTATTGTCACTTCGGGGTTATCGGATCATAACACATAATAGGTGACTATAGACTTGCAAGATAGGATCAAGAACTCACATATATTCATGAAAAATAATAGGTTCAAATCTGAAATCATGGCACTCGGGCCCTAGTGACAAGCATTAAGCATAGCAAAGTCATAGCAACATCAATATCAGAACATGGTGGGTACTAGGGATCAAACCCTAACAAAACTAACTTGATTACATGGTAAATCTCATCCAACCCAACCCCGTCTAGCAAGCCTACTATGGAATTACTCACGCACGGCGGTGAGCATCATGAAATTGGTGATGGAGGATGGTTGATGATGACGACAGCGACGAATCCCCCTCTCCGGAGCCCCGAACGGACTCCAGATCAGCCCTCCTGAGAGAGATTAGGGCTTGGCGGCGGCTCCATATCGTAAAACGCGATGAAACTTCCTATTGGATTTTTTCTCCGCAAAAGAAATATATGGAGTTGGAGTTGAGGTCGGTGGACATCCTGGGGGCCACACAAGGCAGGGGGCGCACCCTAGGGGAGGGGGCGCACCCCCCACCCTCGTGGACAGGGTGTGGGCCCCCTGACGCTGATTCTTTTGCCAGTATTTTTTATTAAATCAGAAAAGTTGCTCTGTGGATTTTCAGGTCATTCCGAGAACTTGTATTTCTGCACAAAAATAACACTATGGCAGTTCTGCTGAAAACAGCGTCAGTACGGGTTAGTTCCATTCAAATCATGCAAGTTAGAGTCCAAAACAAGGGCAAAAGTGTTTGGAAAAGTAGATACGATGGAGACGTATCAACTCCCCCAAGCTTAAACCTTTGCTTGTCCTCAAGCAATTCAGTTGACAAACTGAAAGTGATAAAGAAAAACTTTTACAAACTCTGTTTGCTCTTGTTGTTGTAAATATGTAAAGCCAGCATTCAAGTTTTTAGCAAAGATTATGAACTAACCATATTCACAATAACACTTAGGTCTCATGTTTACTCATATCAATGGTATAATCAACTAGCGAGCAATAATAATAAATCTCGGATGACAATGCTTTCTCAAAACTATCATAATATGATATAACAAGATGGTATCTCGCCAGACCTTTCTGAGATCGCAAAACATAAATGCAGAGCACCTTTAAAGATCAAGGACTGACTAAACATTGTAATTCATGGTACAAGAGATCTAGTCATAGTCATACCCAATATAAACTAATAGTAATGCATGCAAATGACAGCGGTGCTCTCCAGCGGGTGCTTTTTAATAAGAGGGTGATGACTCAACATAAAAGTCAATAGATATGCCCTTCGCAGAGGGAAACAGGGATTTGTAGAGGTGCCAAAGCTCGATTTTAAAATAGAGATGAATAATATTTTGAGCGGTATACTTTCACTGTCAACATAACAACTATGAGATCTCGATATCTTCCATGTACACACATTATAGGCGGTTCCCAAATAGAATGGTAAAGTTGATACTCCCCCACCACCAACAGGCATCAATCCATGGCTTGCCTGAAACAACGGGTGCCTCCAATTAGCAACAATCCTGGGGGAGTTTTGTTTAATTATTTTCATTTGATTTGAGCATGGGACTGGGCATTCCGGTTAGCAGCCATTTTCTCGTGAATGAGGAGCGGAGTCCACTCCTCTTGAGAATAACCCACCTAGCATGGAAGATACAGACAGCCCTAGTTGATATATGAGTTGCTCGAGCATACAAAATAGAATTTCATTTGAAGGTTTGGAGTTTGGAACATACAAATTTACTTGGAACGGCAGGTAAATACCGCATATAGGAAGGTAGGGTGGACTCATATGGAATAACTTTGGGGTTTATGGAATTTGGATGCACAAGTAGTATTCCCGCTTAGTACAGGTGAAGGCTAGCAAAAGACTGGGAAACGACCAACTGAGAGAGCGACAATAGTCATGAACATGCATTAAAATTAATCAACACCGAGTGCAAGCATGAGTAGGATATAATCCACCATGAACATAAATATCCTGAAGGCTATGTTGATTTTGTTTAAACTACATGCGTGAACATGTGCCAAGTCAAGTCACTCGAATCATTCAAAGGAGGATACCACCCTATCATACCACATCACAACCATTTTAATAGCATGTTGGCACGCAAGGTAAACCATTATAAGCTCCTAGCTAATTAAGCATGGCATAAGCAACTATAACCTTTAATTGTCATTGCAAACATGTTTATTCATAATAGGCTGAATTAGGAACGATGAACTAATCATATTTACAAAAACAAGAGAGGTCGAGTTCATACCAGCTTCTCTCATCTCAATCAGTCCATCATATATCGTCATTATTGCCTTACACTTGCACGATCAAACAGTGTGTAAAATAATCATAGTGCACGTGCATTGGACTAAGCTGGAATCTGCAAGCATTCAATTCAAGGGAGAAGACAAGGTAATATGGGCTCTTGGTTAAATCAACAATCATGCATATGAGAGCCACTAAACATTTTTCATTATGGTCTTCTACTCTCGACCCCCAAAAGAAAGGAAATAAATAAAACTATTTACACGGGAAAGCTCCCAACAAGCAAAAGAAGAACGAGAAATCTTTTTGGTTTTTCTTTTAATTACTACTACTACAGACATGGAAATTAAACTAACTATTTTTTTGGTTTTTCTTTAAGGTTTATCAAACACACAAGAAGAAAGCTAGAAAAGAAATTAAACTAGCATGGATGGTACAATGAAAAAGTATGAGCACTGACAACTAGAATGAGTGTGTGAACATGAATGTAATGTCGGTGAGAAATACGTACTCCCCCAAGCTTAGGCTTTTGGCCTGAGTTGGTCTATGCCCATGGATCGCGGCTACTCTCCCCGGTGTACTGAAGAGTGTCATCGTACTGCCACTGGCTGGCGATCTGCTCCGGATCCCACTGATAAGATGATGGACGATAAGGGTCAAGTGGTGGTTCCGGCTCAGGCTCTGGAGCTGATGTCTGGCCTCGGTGCGTGTAAACAGCCGCCGGCAAGACGAGGTAATGGCTTGTAGTTAAATCAAACAAAGAGGGCGCAGGCAACATAATAATCTCATTGTGTTCCTTATTAAATCTCAGGTTATATAGAAGGGTCTTATCATCATTATTAACAATAAACTCATGTGCTACCATGCTCTTATAATCTAAAAAAGTAGGGGGCAACAGTTTTTCTTCTTTCTCAAAATGCCTAATAGGTATCTCAAAGTGTTTAGCAAGGCGTGAGGCATAGATGCCTCCAAAGATGGGGCCCTTCGTACGGTTCAGGCTTAATCGTTTAGCAATAATGGCACCCATACTAACAAAGTTATCATGAAATAAGGCATGGAACAAAATAATAATATCAGGAACACCAAGGTTTCCACAGTTTCTGCAACCAATTAAGCATCAACTAGAAAATATGGCAAACTAGCGTAAAACAGGAAAATGTATGCTAGTAATTCTCGCATCGGAAACCTTCCTCGATTCCCCTACAGTAATAGTATCAATAAAACCATCCACATCATTATGATGTCGTTCCTCTAAGCTGCCCTCGAAAGGTATTCTACAGACCACGCAAAAATCACGTAATGACATCTCCCTAGCCACATCATATAAATGGAAAGCTACTAAAGGAGGTGAATTCTTAGGATAATAATAGAAGTTTTGCATGAAAGTATTGGTTGGTAAGAGATATTGTTCGATCCGGTCGTGGAGGAAGTCGGTGAGGCCCGCATTATCAGCCAAAGAATAAAAGTCTTCATAAATCCCAGCTGCTCCCAAGAAATCATCACAAGGCCATTCACACGGCCGTACTTCCGCCACACGAGGAATATTATACTTGGCATTTTCTTTCTCCTTAACTTGTTTGTCATTGGAGCCTTGGCTAGAAGAGCCCCTCAAAAATATCTTAATCAATTTCTGAAAATTTCTAAAAAAATTAGTAACTCAAAATAAAAGTGAATCAAACTCAATAAGATTGATAGCAACTACTCCCACAAGTGCCTAGAGCCTATATCATGCATTAGAATTACTTGGGACCTCATAAATTTGACATGCAAGCTCAAGAAAAGGGTCACCTAGGCAGAAAAAATTTGCAATGAATAAAGCACTAGAACAAAAACTAATTGGACCATTGGAGGAGTCACATACCAAGGAACAATCTCCCAAAGCAGTTTTGTGAATGGAGCTTGAGCAAGGAGAGCGAAAATCACAGCAAAATGAGCTAGAACTCGTGCTTGAGCTGGATGGTGATTCCTTACCTCCCCTCGTAGTTGAGGGAAAAATCTTAGTTCTTTCGTCTTACAAGTTCCTCATAGTGACCAGCAGATATAAATCCCAAGTGACTCAAAGAATAGAGCTATGCTCCCCAGCAACGGCGCCAGAAAATAGTCTTGATAACCCACAAGTATAGGGGATCGCAACAGTTTTCGAGGGTAGAGTATTCAACCCAAATTTATTGATTCGACACAAGGGGAGCCAAAGAATATTCTCAAGTATTAGCAGTTGAGTTGTCAATTCAACCACACCTGGATAACTTAGTATCTGCAGCAAAGTATTTAGTAGCAAAGTAGTATGGAAGTAACGGTAACAGAAGCAAAAATAATAGTAGCAGTTTTGTAGTAACTGTAACAGTAGCAATGGTAAAGTAAATAAGCAAAGCACAATATGTGAAAAGCTCATAGGCAATGGATTAGTGATGGATAATTATGTCATATGCGATTCCTCATGTGATAGTTATAACATAGGGTGACACAGAAGTAGCTCCAGTTCATCAATGTAATGTAGGCATGTATTCCGAATATAGTCATACGTGCTTATGGAAAAGAACTTGCATGACATATTTTGTCCTACCCTCCCATGGCAGCGGGGTCCTAATGGAAAGATATTAAGGCCTCCTTTTAATAGAGTACCGGACCAAAGCATTAACACATAGTGAATACATGAACTCCTCAAACAATGGTCATCACCGAGAAGTATCCCGATTATTATCACTTCGGGGTTGTCGGATCATAACACATAATAGGTGACTATAGACTTGCAAGATAGGACCAAGAACTCACATATATTCATGAAAACATAATAGGTTCAGATCTAAAATAATGGCACTCGGGCCCTAGTGACAAGCATTAAGCATAGCAAAGTCATAGCAACATCAATCACAGAACATAGTGGATACTAGGGATCAAACCCTAACAAAACTAACTTGATTACATGGTAAATCTCATCCAACCCATCACCGTCCAACAATCCTATGATGGAATTACTCATGCACGGTGGTGAGCATCATGAAATTGGTGATGGAGGATGGTTGATGATGACGACGGCGACGAATCCCCCTCTCCGGAGCCCCGAACGGACTCCAGACCAGCCCTCCCGAGAGAGATTAGGGCTTGGCGGCGGCTCCGTATCATAAAATGCGATGGAACTTTCTCTCTGGTTTTTTTCTCCATGAAAGCAAATATATGGAGTTGGAGTTGAGGTAGGTGGACGTCCAGGGGGGCCACGAGGCAGGGGACGCGCCCTAGGGGAGGGGGCGCGCCCCTACCCTCGTGGGCAGGGTGTGGGCCCCCTGACGCTGATCCTTTCGCCAGTATTTTTTATTAAATCTGAAAAGTTGCTCCGTGGATTTTTAGGTCATTCCGAGAACTTTTATTTCTGCACAAAAATAACACCATGGCAGTTCTACTAAAAACAGCGTCAGTCCGGGTTAGTTCCATTCAAATCATGCAAGTTAGAGTCCAAAACAAGGGCAAAAGTGTTTGGAAAAGTAGATATGATGGAGACGTATCACAGTGTCGTCAGCTCATCAAACGACTCCCAATCTAGGCCCTTGTTGAGCCATGATGTAAGCTGCATTGGAGTCCCAGACTTGAACTAGGGAACAGCAGCCCATGTGGCATCATGGGGTTCCGTGATATAGAACTAGCCCTACTGCCATCCCTTGTCGGTCTCCACGAAGGTCCCCTTGGGCCAGGTGACGTTGGAAAGCTTGCCCACCATGGCGCCTCCGCACTCTGCGTGTTGACCATCAACCACCTTCAGCTTCACATTGAAGACCTTGAGCCATAGGCCGAAGTGGGGTGGGATGCGGAGGAATGCCTCGCACACGACGATAAACGCTGAAATGTTGAGGAAGGAATTTGGGGCTAAATCATGGAAATCTAACCCATAGTAAAACATGATACCGCGAGCGAAAGGATGGAGGGGAAACCCTAGTCCGCGAAGGAAATGGGTGATGAACACTACCCTCCCATTAGGCTTCGGGGTGGGAATGATCTGCTTCTTGGCAGGGAGCCGGTGGGTGATGACCCGCACGTATAAGGGATAGTTGTAGCCTCTTTCGATAAGTAAGAGTGTCGAACCCAACGAGGAGCTAAAGGTAGAACAAATACTCTCTCAAGTCCTATCGGCCACTGATACGACTCTACGCACGCTTGACGTTCGCTTTACCTAGAACAAGTATGAAACAAGAAGTACTCTGTAGGTGTTGTTGGATAGGTTTGCAAGATAATAAAAACACGTAAATAAAAAGTAGGGGCTGTTTAGATAAAGATGCAAAAAAGTAAATATAGCGAGTGTGGAAAAGTGGTGGTAGGAGTTGTGAAATTGTCCCTAAGCAATTGACTATGTTACTAGACCGGTAATCACTATTGCAATTCTATTTGAGGGAGAGGTATAAGCTAACATACGTTCTCTTCTTGGATCATATGCACTTATGATTGGAACTCTAGCAAGCATCTACAACTACTAAAGATTCATTAAGGTAAAACCCAACCATAGCATTAAAGCATCAAGTCCCCTTTATCCCATATGCAACAATCCACTTACTCGGGTTTGTGTTTCAGTCACTCACGCAACCCACTATAAGCGAATCATGAACGCATTGCAACACCCTACAGAGGGAATCCCTCACGCTTGCGCGACATGGAGGGCACCATAGGACAGCACCAATAATAAAACATGCAACTCAAACCAATCATAGCAATTCATCAATCACCGGTAGGACAATAGAAGTCTACTCAGACATCATAGGATGGCAACACATCATTGGATAATAATATGAATCATAAAGCACCATGTTCAAGTAGAGGGTACAGAGGGTTGCGGGAGAGTGGACCGCTGGATATAGAAGGGGGAAGGTGATGGAGAGGTTGGTGAAGATGACAGCGGTGTTGGTGAAGATCGTGGTGATGATGATGGCCCCCGGCAGCGCTCCGGCGCCACCGGAAGCAAGGGGGAGAGAGGCCTCATCTTCTTCTTCTTCCTTGACCTCCTCCCTAGATGGGAGAAGGGTTTCCCCTCTGGTCCTTGGCTCCCATGGCTTGGGAGGGGCGATAGCCCCTCCGAGATTGGATCTATCCCTCTGTTTCTGCGTTCTCTGATTCTGCTCCTTCACCGTGTCTGTTATATCCAGAGATCCGTAAATCCAATTGGGGTGAATCTTTCGCCCAGATTTTTCTCATAAAATTAGCTTTCTTGCAGCAAAAGAAGGGCTTCAACCGCCTTACGGGTGGCCCATGAGAGTCCAGGGCGCGCCCAGGGGGAAGGGCGCGCCCCTTGTCTCGTGGCCACCTCGGACACTATTTCGCGTTGATTCTTCCTCCGGAAAATCCTAAATATTCCAAAATAATTCTCCGTCTGTTTTTATCCGTTTGGACTCCATTTGATATTGCTTTTCTGCGAAACATAAAACATGCAACAAACAGGAACTGGCACTGGGCACTGGATCAATATGTTAGTCCCAAAAATAGTATAAAAAGTTGCCAAAAGTATATGAAAGTTGAAGAATATTGGCATGGAACAATCAAAAATTATAGATACGATGGAGACGTATCAGCATCCCCAAGCTTAATTCCTGCTCGTCTCGAGTAGGTAAATGATAAAAAAGATAATTTTTGATGTGGAATGCTACCTAGCATAATCTTGATCATATGTCTAATCATGGCATGAATATTAAGACACGAGTGATTCAAAGCAATAGTCTATCATTTGACATAAAAAACGATAATACTTCGAGTGTACCAATAAAGCAATCATGTCTTTTCAAAACAACAAGGCCAAAGCAAGCTTATCCCTACAAAATCATACAGTTTGGCCATGTTTCATTTTCGTCACACAAAAATTCTCCCATCATGCACAACCCCGATGACGAGCCGAGCAATTGGTTCATACATTTTAACGCGCTTCAGCTTTTGCAACCCTCGCGCAATACATGAGCGCAAGCCACGGATATAGCACTATAGGTGGAATAGAATATAATGATGGAGGTTATGTGGAGAAGACAAAAAGGAGAAAGTCTCACA
This sequence comes from Triticum aestivum, assembly GCF_018294505.1. Classification (NCBI taxonomy): domain Eukaryota; kingdom Viridiplantae; phylum Streptophyta; class Magnoliopsida; order Poales; family Poaceae; genus Triticum; species Triticum aestivum. The sequence goes on from NC_057810.1 coordinate 581,373,765, forward strand.
TCGACGCGGCTAATCAACGGGCTATGGAGATGCCCATCAATTGATGTCAATGCGAGGAGTAGGGATTGCCATGCAACGAATGCACTAGATCTTAAGTGTATGAAAGCTCAAACTAAAAACTAAGTGGGTGTGCATCCAACTTGCTTGCTCATGAAGACCTAGGGCATTTGAGGAAGCCCATCATTGGAATATACAGGCCAAGTTCTATAATGAAAAATTCCCACTAGTAGATGAAAGTGACAACATAAGAGACTCTCTATATGAAGAACATGGTGCTACTTTGAAGCACAAGTGTGGAAAAAGGATAGTAACATTGCCCCTTTTATTTTCTTTTTTTTCTTTTTCTTTTTTCTCTTTTTTTCAATGGGCTCTTTGGCCCCCTTTTTTATTTAGGCTTCTTTGGCCTTTCCTTTTTTTTCTTTTTTTCTTTTTTTCTTTTTTTTATGGGGCAATGCTCTATAATGATTATCATCACACTTTTATTTACTTACAACTCGATACTAGAACAAAGATATGACTCTATATGAATGCTTCCGGCGGTGTACCGGGATGTGCAACGATCTAGCATAGCAATGACATCAAAAAAACGGACAAGCCATGAAAACATCATGCTAGCTATCTTACAATAATGCAAAGCAATATGACAATGAATGCTCAAGTCATGTATATGATGATGATGGAAGTTGCATGACAATATTATCTCGGAATGGCTATGGAAATGCCATGATAGGTAGGTATGGTGGCTGTTTTGAGGAAGATATAATGAGGTTTATGTGTGATAGAGCGTATCATATCACGGGGTTTGGATGCACCGGCGAAGTTTGCACCGACTCCCGAGGTGAGAAAGGGCAATGCATGGTACCGAAGAGGCTAGCAATGATGGAAAGGTAAAAGTGCATATAATCCATGGACTCACATTAGTCATAAAGAACTCATATACTTATTGCAAAAATTTATTAGCCCTCGAAGCAAAGTACTACTATGCATGCCCCTAGGGGGATAGATTGGTAGGAAAAGACCATCGCTCGTCCCCGACTGCCACTCATAAGGAAGACAATCAAAGAAGCACCCTATGCTTCAAATTTGTCACACAACGGTTACCATACGTGCATGCTACGGGACTTGCAAACCTCAACACAACTGTCTCTACAATCCACAACCACCCACTAGCATAACTCTAAAATCACCATCTTTATATAGCAAAACTATTGCAAGGAATCAAACATATCATATTCAGTGATTTACATGTTTATGTAGGATTTTATGACTAACCATGTGATTGACCAATTCCTGTCATCTCTTTAAATTGATATAAGTGAAGCAAGAGAGTTTAATTCTTTCTACAAAAGATATTCCCATGCTCTAACAAATATAAGTGAAGAAAAAGAGCATTCTACAAATGGTGGTTTTCTATGTGAAGAGAAACAGGCAATCCAAACTTCAAATGATATAAGTGAAGCATATGAAGCATTCAATAAAGCCATACTCAAAAGATTTAAGTGAAGTGCAATGAGCATTCTATAAATCAACCAAGGACTATCTCATACCAGCATGGTGCATAAAATAAAAGTGAAAACTAAATGCAAAAGACGCTCCAAGACTTGCACATAATGCATAAACGAAATGAATACGAAAACATACTGATACTTGTTGAAGAAAGAGGGGATGCCCTCGGGGCATCCCCAAGCTTAGACGCTTGAGTCTCCTTGAATATTTACTTGGGGTGCCTTGGGCATCCCCAAGCTTGAGCTCTTGCCTCTCTTCATTTTCCTCATATCGAGACCTCCTCGTTTAGACACTTCATCCACACAAAACTTCAACAGAAAACTCGGTAAGATCCGTTAGTATAATAAAGCAAATCACCACTCTAAGTACTGTAGCAAACCAATTCATATTTTTTTGCATTGTGTCTACTGTAGTATAACTTTTTCATGGCTTAATCCACTAATATAAATTGATAGCTTCATCAAAACAAGCAAACTATGTCACAGTAAAAAAAAACAAGCAAACTATGCATCAAAAACAGAACAGTCTGTAGCAATCTGAACATTCACCATACTTATGGTACCCCAAAACTTCTACCAAAATTAGGAAACATGAACAAGTTGTATAGCAAGACAGTGCAAAAAGAATCAGAACCATTTGACGTTCCAGATAAAATGTAAAATCGCGCACTACAACCAAAGTTTTTGTCCTACACCGTACAAACCAACAAGCATTGTAAACATCCTAAAGGCAAACCTTGGCACATTATTTTTATAATACAATGAAATTGTACAGGGGGATAATTATTTTTGTTGAAAAGTTTCTGTAATTAAAATTCACAAAGTTTTTGTGAGCATGAACAAAGTTCAAGGCTAGCTCCCACTTCAACAATGCTTGTCTTTCTCACTTTCGCTTTCCTTTTTGAAAAGTTTTGGGTTCCCCTCTTTATTTTTTTGTTTTTAAACTATATAAAAGCACTCAACAGAAATAAATGACTCTCTAAGACTTCCGGGTTGTCTCCCTGGCAACGCTTTCTTTAAAGCCATTAAGCTAGGCATTTAGTGCTCAAGTAAAGAATCCACCCGGATCCCAAGGTATATCAAAGCCAATTTTAATTAACAATGATTTGTGATTTAGTAGTGAGCACAAAGTAACATATATCATGCAACAACGAAGTCTAACTCTCTTCCTATGCATCAGCATGTCATAAGAGAACAATTCATGCACACATAGTAAAGGCCAATGCATAGTATAAGAAGTTTCTTGCAATTTCATAGTATGGGAAACATAGAGAGGTGGAGAAATAGTTCCTCTATCATAATAATTGCAAGTAGGAGCAGCAAGCACATGCATATTACATTCATCAAAATCATCATGTGCAATGGTAAAAGGCAATCCATCAATATAATCCTTAATAAGCACAAACTTCTCCGATAAAGTGTAGTGGGGAGAATTCAAAAAGATAATACGACTATCATGCGTGGGTGCAATAGCAACAATTTCATGTTTAACATAAGGAACTATAGCAAGTTCGTCTCCATAAGCATTATTCATATTGGCATCTTGGCCACAAGCATACCAAGCATCATCAAAAAGGGGTAATTCAAGAGAATCAACGGGATCATAACAATCATCATAGCAATCATCCTTCGGTAAGCACAAAGGGGAATTAAACAATGTATGAGTTGAAGAGTTACTCTCATTAGAAGGTGGGCACGGGTGATCAATCCGCTCTTCCTCCTTTTGTTCTTCGCTCTCCTCATCATCTTTTTCATCCAATGAGCTCATAGTTTCATCAATTTATTCTTCGATAGCTTCCTGCAAAATATTAGTCTCTTCTTGGACAGCGGAGACTTTCTTCATAAAAGCATTAATATAGTAATTGTATTCATAATTTTCATAGCAATATCTAAGTATAGCAAGATTTTCAGGCCTATAAACTGAATCATCAAAATCGTCAAACGCTTTAAACATAGATTCAATCTCATAAGCACCCATAAAAGCAACAAATTCTTCTATTTGTTTAACATCATAGTAATCATATATACCATTAGCATAAGAAGCTAAGGTTTCATTATCATTAAATTTGCATGAAAAGGGAAGGTGTGGAGCCTTCATCCTAGAGCAACAAGTAATATCAGATCTCAAGCATAGATCCCAGGCATACCAACGCGACATAATAAATTGATCCCATAATAGTTTCCCTTTTTGTGTCGAGCGATAATCCCTAAAGTATTCACGTTGATCCAACGTGTCTCCCATTATAAAGTTGAATGGGGTTTTCTCAGGATTATCAAAATAGTACATAATATCTTTCACATAATGAGAATCGGGGGTTTTAGGAGTTACCCCATCTACATGAGTAGCAAGTACCTCTAATTTTTTTGGTATTTTGTGTTCCATATCCATAACTAAAGATAGGGAACAACTTAGAACAGCAAATAAAAATTACTTGGTGATAAAGCAAACAAGCACACACGAGAATATTCACCCCACGCTATGACTCCCCGGCAACGGCGCCAAAAAAAGGTCTTGATGACCCGCAAGTGTACTGGATAGTTGTAGCCTCTTTCGATAAGTAAGAGTGTCAAACCAAACGAGGAGCTAAAGGTAGAACAAATACTCTCTCAAGTCCTATCGGCCACTGATACGACTCTACGCATGCTTGACGTTCGCTTTACCTAGAACAAGTATGAAACTAGAAGTACTTTGTAGGTGTTGTTGGATAGGTTTGCAAGATAATAAAGAACATGTAAATAAAAAGTAGGGGTTGTTTAGATAAAGATGCAAAAAAGTAAATATAGCGAGTGTGGAAAAGTGGTGGTAGGAGTTGTGAAATTGTCCCTAAGCAATTGACTATGTTACTAGACCGGTAATCACTATTGCAATTATATTTGAGGGAGAGGCATAAGCTAACATACTTTCTCTTCTTGGATCATATGCACTTATGATTGGAACTCTAGCAAGCATCCGCAACTACTAAAGATTCATTAAGGTAAAACCCAACCATAGAATTAAAGCATCAAGTCCCCTTTATCCCATACGCAACAATCCAATTACTCAGGTTTGTGTTTCAGTCACTCACGCAACCCACTATAAGCGAATCATGAACGCATTGCAACACCCTACAGCGGGAATCCCTCATGCTTGCGCGACACAGAGGGCACCATAGGACAGCACCAATAATAAAACATGCAACTCAAACCAATCATAGCAATTCATCAATCACCGGTAGGACAATAGAAGTCTACTCAGACATCATAGGATGGCAACATATCATTGGATAATAATATGAAGCATAAAGCACCATGTTCAAGTAGAGGGTACAGCAGGTTGCGGGGGAGTGGACCGCTGGATATAGAAGGGGGAAGGTGATGGAGAGGTTGGTGAAGATGACGGCGGTGTTGGTGCAGATCGCGGTGATGATGATGGCCCCTGGCAGCGCTCCGACGCCACCGGAAGCAAGGGGGAGAGAGGCCTCCTTCTTCTTATTCTTCCTTGACCTCCTCCCTAGATGGGAGAAGGGTTTCCCCTCTGGTCCTTGGCTCCCATGGCTTGGGAGGGGCGAGAGCCCCTCCGAGATTGGATCTATCTCTCTGTTTCTGCATTCTCTGATTCTGCCCCTTCACCGTTTCTTTTATATCCGGAGATCCGTAACTCCGATTGGGGTGAATCTTTCGCCCAAATTTTTCTCATAAAATTAGCTTTATTGCGGAAAAAGAAGGGCATCAACCGCCTTACGGGTGGCCCACGAGAGTCTATGGCTCGCCCAGGGGGAGGGTGCGCCCCCCTGTCTCGTGGCCACCTCGGACACCGTTTCGCGTTGATTCTTCCTCCGGAAAATCCCAAATATTCCAAAATAATTCTCCGTACGTTTTTATCCCGTTTGGACTCCATTTGATATTGGTTTTCTGCGAAACATAAAACATGCAACAAACAAGAATTGGCACTGGGCACTGGATCAATATGTTAGTCCCAAAAATAGTATAAAAAGTTGCCAAAAGTATATAAAAGTTGAAGAATATTGGCATGGAACAATCAAATATTATAGATACGACGGAGACGTATCAGTGGGCTATGTCCGCGGCCAAGTACCCAGCTTCCCGGAGTTCCTCGACGTTCTCCTTTGTAACAGAGGAGGCCATCTGCTTGCCCTGCGCTCCAGATCCAGAAATGGCTAGAGTGTTTGGTGGCGATGGAAAAGATTGAAGCTTGGACGCTGGAGTTCGAGGGCAAATGGGCTGAGGAGGAAGAAGGTGTGGGGTAAAACACGAATCCTTATCTTCTTATAAAGGTAGTGGATGTCAAGCGTCCCCTCATAAGCCTTCAATCTTGCCTCTTCCCAAGGGGACGTGTGAACGGCACGGTTGGATTACCCAAACCCATATTGATGAGAATCCCGTGATAAGGTGACACGATCTCTGCTTTGACAGGACGTGTCAATGGTCGTGCCTCGAAACACGCAACGGGGATTGTAAAATGGTTCAGAATAATAACAAGGCTAGGACATAACGCCTCGCTGAAAAAGTGGCCAATGGACGTGACTTACCTTGTTTTGAGTATTTTTTCCCTTACAACTTAGGGTTGTAATTATTAAACAGAGCCGGACACAACTATTATGTGCAAAGAACTCCTTTGGAGTATTCGGAGAAGGAACCCGCCTTGCAATGCCAAAGACAATCTGTGCGCCGGATACATCATCATTGAAGCCCGGTTCAGGGGCTACTGAGGGAGTCCTGGACTATGGGGTCCTCGGGGAGCCGGCCTATGTGACATGGGCCAGACTGATGGGTTGTGAAGATACAAGACAGAAGGCCTTCTCCCGTGTCCGGATGGGACTCTCCTTTGCGTGGATGGCAAGCTTGGCATCCGGATGTGTAGTTTCCTTCCTCTGTAAACCGACTCTGTACAACCCTAGGTCCCTCTGGTTCTATATAAACTGGAGGGTTTAGTCCGTAGGGGTAATCATAATCATACAGGCTAGACATCTAGGGTTTAGCCATTACGATCTCGAGGTAAATCAACTCTTGTAACCCCTATACTCATCAAATTCAATCAAGCAGGAAGAAGGGTATTACCTCCATTAAGAGGGCCCGGACCTGGGTAAACATCGTGTCCCCTGCCTCCTGTTACCTTTGATCCTAAGATGCACAGTTCAGGACCCCCTACCCGAGATCTGCCGGTTTTGACGCTGACACCCACACCGAGAGAAAAGAACCTAGTCCTCCTAGCAACAAAAAGAGAGAGATAAGAGAAGTGTGTGAGAACTCATCAAGTGTCATACACTATGTCCTAGTGTGCAAGGATGAGGTTGCAAAGACTAACACTCCTAACCCTCTTTGAGGGAGTCCCAGACTAGGGGGTGTCCGGATAGCCGAACTATCATCATCGGTCGGACTCCAAGACTATGAAGATACAAGATTGAAGACCTCGTCCCGTGTCCGGATGGGACTTTCCTTGGCGTGGAAGGCAAGCTTGGCGATACGGATATGTAGATCTCCTACCATTGTAACCGACTTTGTGTAACCCTAGCCCTCTCCGGTGTCTATATAAACCGGATGGCTTTAGTCCGTAGGACGAACAACAATCATACCATAGGCTAGCTTCTAGGGTTTAGCCTCCTTGATCTCGTGGTAGATCTACTCTTGTAACACACATCATCAATATTAATCAAGCAGGACGTAGGGTTTTACCTCCATCAAGAGGGCCCGAACCTGGGTAAAACATCGTGTCCCTCGTCTCCTGTTACCATCCGCCTAGACGCACAGTTCGGGACCCCCTACCCGAGATCCGCCGGTTTTGACACCGACATTGGTGCTTTCATTGAGAGTTCCCCTGTGTCGTCACCATCAGGAAGGATGCCTTTTCCCGTCTTCAAAGACAGCACCGTCGTCAAGGGAGCTTTGGCCGCCGGCCAGACTATCCGGCTAGGCGGTTTTCTTATGACCGCCTGTTCGGCCACCGCTCCGACGATGACTTCTCAGGTCATTAAAAGTGATCTTCATGTCAGCTCGGAATTCGCCGAGCAGCTAGATCCGATTGAGCTCTCCTTCGTAAACGAGCTCTTGGATTGCATCGCCGCCCTGGGAGTCGCTACCGACTATGATCAGATTGGGCTTAAAACCGATCTAAGAGAAATTAAGTCTCCCCGGGTTACCCACCACGTTGTCATGGTAGAGGAACAATGCGGCGACTCTTCTTCTATGTTAAAAACCAACTATGTCCGGATTCCCGATCCCTCCATGCTGGACTCCCGCGGAGGGACGGACGCCAATCAAATACTGAACCTAAAGTCAGGCATCAGACCAGATTCGTTGGAAAGCATCCAGCAAACCAAGCTTCCGAATCTGGAAGCTTCTTGGCCTTTGAGCCTCAGATTGGGCGGGGTTCCGAACTTGGTCCCACCCGCCCACCCAAACAAAAACGATCTATCTCAAATACGGCAAGAGCCCGATGAAACAATACATCATTACTGGGCCAGATTCCTCCTGGTTATGGACAGGATAAAGGACTACCGTGAAGAAAGCGCGATTTCAATTTTCTGCAACAATTGCACGGACAAGGGAATCATAAACGCCATCAGTCGTCGTGAAGTTACACGCTTCGCCGACCTAGCGATCATTGTACAAAAATACTGTGCGATGGAGAGTGCCTGGAAAACCGAAACTAGGTTTTGGGACAATCCGGCCCTGAATACAACCCAAGTCCGAAATAAAAGAGTGTGTCATACTCAAGCACCTGGGTTAAAAACCAAAAAGCAAAAAACCCCTAAAGGGTACGGAACCGTACTGGAGGGATGGCTCAACGGACCCTGCAAAATCCACAGTACGGAGGACGCCACTCCAACACATAGCCTTCGAGCATGTTGGATACTACGGCAGGTGGCCAAAAGTGGCAAAGGCTTTTTAGCCCCGGGCAACCAGACCAGCAGCACCAGTACGGTATTAACAGTCTTCGAGACTTTCGCATCAAATAATATGTGGAAACGAACAATCCGCAGCCTCGCCGAAGTCTACCAAGTAGCAACAGCAAATCCATGGAGTGACACGGCTATCACCTTCAATGCCAGCGATGAACCTAAATTCCGAACAGCTAGAGCACCAGCCGCATTGGTCCTGAGTCCAATAGTGGACGGCTTTTGCCTTACCAAGGTACTCATGGATGGCGGCAGCGGATTAAACCTCATCTACAAGGAAACCCTTCAAAAAATGGAAATTGACTGGAGCCGCATTAAGCGAAGCAGCACAATCTTCAGGGGGATAATCCCTAGTCGAGAAGTACGCTGCACAGGAAAAATCACACTAGATGTAGTGTTCGGCTCGCCGGACAATTATAGGTCCGAAGAGGTCACGTTCCAAGTGGCCCCATTCGGCAGCGGATATCACGCTTTGTTAGGGCAAGAGGCATTCACAATCTTCCAAGCTATACCCCATTATGGGTACATGAAGCTCAAAATGCCCGGACCCAATGGAATAATCACTCTCGCCAGTGATCCAGATACAGCACTCCGCGCCGAAAATAAGACAGCCGCACTGGCCCTAGAGGCATTATCCGAAGCCCTAGTGGCAGAGGAATTAACTGTGCTGCGCTCCACGGTGGATAGGGACGATGTGATACTCGATAAGAGGTCCAAGTCCACCTCTTTCAAACCAGCAGACGAAATAGTCAAATTTCAGGTCCACCCAACGGACCCCACAAAGACGGCATCCATTGGGGCACAATTAAATCCTGATGTAGAAGCCGCACTATGAGAATTCCTTTGGGAAAATTGGGACATTTTTGCCTGGCACCCTTCAGACATGTCAGGAATCCCACGCAGGCTGGCAGAGCACAGCCTAAATATTCTAAAAGGATTCAAGCCAGTTAAACAAGCTCTCCGGTGATTTTCCGAACCCAAAAGACAGGCAATGGGAGAGGAGCTAGCCAAACTCTTAGAAGCCGGATTCATCAGAGATATCAAACATCCGGACTGGCTAGCCAACCTGGTAATGGTACCAAAAAAGGACAAATCCTGGCGCCTCTGCGTCGATTTCAAAGACCTTAACAAGGCCTGTCCAAAGGACCCTTTCCCTCTCCCTCGCATCGACCAAATAATCGATGCTACCGCAGGGCATGATTCATTGTGCTTCCTCGATGCATACTCCGGATACCATCAAATCAAGATGGCGGAAAAAGACCAGGCCGCAACGGCATTCATTACGCCATATGGGCCATTCTGCTTCAACACAATGCCCTTCGGACTCAAAAACGCCGGCGCAACATATCAGCGCATGATTCAGACATGTCTGGCTGCCCAGATAGGCAAAACAGTAGAGGCATACGTATACGATGTGGTCGTCAAGACCAAACACGTCGAAACTCTAGTAGACGACTTGAGGGTGACATTTGACAACCTCCGAGCATATGACATTAAGCTCAACCCAGAAAAGTGTGTCTTCGGAGTACCAGCCGGAAAGCTTTTGGGCTTCATCGTATCCGGTAGGGGAATTGAAGCAAACCCAGCCAAGATCCGAGCTCTGTCACAATTGGATATCCCAAAAGACCTCAAGCAAATACAAAAACTAACTGGGTGCGTAGCGGCTCTAAGCCGCTTCATCTCCCGTTTGGGAGAAAAGGCTCTGCCCCTCTATCGCCTCCTCCGGCGCACCGAACACTTCGAATGGACGGATGCCGCCACGGCCGGACTCGAAGAAATCAAGGCCATACTGGCAACAAATCCGGTCCTGGCCGCGCCCAACCTGGGCGAACCTATGTTATTATACATTGCAGCAAGACATCAAGTTGTTAGCACGGTACTCATCGTCGAACGATAAACTGAAGGGCACAGATTCCCTCTTCAAAAACCAATATACTACGTATCCACTGTCTTAACTCCATGCAAGTCCCGGTACCCACATTATCAAAAGATAGCATATGCGGTGTTCATGGCATCCCGGAAGCTGCGACACTACTTTCAAGAGTGTTCCATAACGGTGGCCTCCGAAGTACCTCTCAACGATATTATAAACAACCGCGACGCAGCGGGGAGGATTGCAAAATGGGCCATTGAGCTCTTACCATTTGACATAACCTACAAACCACGGCGAGCTATAAAGTCCCAAGTCCTGGCTGACTTCGTCGCCGAATGGACCGAAGCCGAACTCCCTAAAGAGTACGGCACGTACTCCAATTGGATCATGCATTTCGACGGATCCAAAATGTTGGTTGGCTTGGGGGCTGGCGTCATCTTGACGTCCCCAACTGGAGACACAGTCCAATACGTACTTCAAATAATGTACATGGACTCCAACAATGCAGCCAAATACGAGGCCCTCCTACACGGCCTCCGGATGGCAATCTCCATGGGCATTCAACGCCTAAAGGTGCGCGGGGATTCAAACCTCGCAATATCCCAAGTAAATGGAGACTTTGACGCCAAAGATCCGAAAATGGCAGCTTACAGCAACGCCGTCCTAAAAATGTCAGCTCGATTCGAAGGACTCGAATTCCATCATGTAGCCCGGGATAATAACCAGGCAGCAGACATGTTAGCACGCATCGGCGCAAAACGTGACGCCGTCCCTCCAAACATCTTCCTGGAACGGCTCTTTAAGCCATCCGTATTATGGGAAGAGGAGTCCGGAAATAACAATCCGGAGCCAGCTGCATCACCTAACTCAGACAATTCTGACACGATCGGCGGCTCAGCCAATGAAATAACACCTTCAGCCCACGAAATAATGGCAGTAATTGCCCCGTGGATGGAACCATTCCTAGCCTACTTAATTAGGCAGGAACTTCCCGAAGACCAAAATGAGGCCCGCTGCATAGTTCGGCGGTCTAAAGCCTACAAGGTCCATGAGGGAGAACTTTATAAGAAAAGCACGACCGGAGTCCTTCAAAGGTGTACCTCTGAAGAGGAAGGGCAAAATCTCCTGGCTGAAATTCACGCCGGACTCGGAGGGCACCACGCCGCCGCCCGGGCCCTTGTAGGCAAGGCCTTCCGTACAGGATTTTATTGGCCGACCGCCCGGGCAGATGCTCAGGACTTAGTCCAACGATGCGTCGGTTGCCAGCTCTTTGCCAATCAGAGCCATATGCCAACCACCGCCCTCAAAACTATACCCATTACTTGGCCGTTCGCGGTCTGGGGGCTTGACATGGTTGGACCCCTTAAAGGGGGAACCCACAAGCACAAATACTTATTGGTCATGGTGGATAAATTCACCAAATGGATAGAGGCCAAGCCGGTTAAAACGGCAGAATCCGGACCTGTGATAGACTTCATATCCGGGGTAGTACACCGCTTCGACGTCCCCCACAGCATCATCACTGATAACGGCACGAATTTCACGGCCGACGAGGTTAAACTCTGGTGCAAAAACATGGGCATCAAGCTCGACTACACTTCAGTCTACCACCCTCAAACTAATGGTCAAGTGGAACGAGCAAATGGTCTAATCATGAGCGGCATCAAACCCAGATTAGTGCGGTCCCTCACGGAATCTAACACGCACTGGGTAGAGGAGCTCGACTCCGTACTCTGGGGGCTACGGACCACGCCAAACCGCACAACTGGATTCACACCATTTTTTATGGTATACGGCGCTGAGGCAGTTTTGCCCTGCGACATAATTCATGACTCACCTCGCGTGCGCGTGTACGAGGAAAGAGAAGCCGAGTTAGATCGGCAGGACAGTTTGGACGCTTTAGAGGAGGAGCGCGACGTGGCAAAATCCCGTTCTGCATTTTATCAACAGCAGGCTCGAAGATATCAAAACAGAGAAGTACGGGCCAAAACTTACAACGTTGGCGAGCTAGTTCTACGCCTGTCGGACAAGAAAAAGGACAAACTTAAGCCCAAACGGGAAGGTCCCTTCATCATTGACCAAGTACTTACCGACGGTGCATACCGTCTACGCAACGCATCTGACAACCGACTCGAGCCAAACCCATGGAACGCAGCCCGTGTCCGAAGATTTTACGCCTAGCGCCGGACTCAGGGTTCGTCTCCTTCCTCCGTCCACCTTTCATATTTTTTCGTTGTCTTTGTTTTCCCTCCTTTCTCCTCTCCTTTCTTCAGCTCAAACCTCTCGAGGGCTGATCTGCGCTTTGTTCGCACTTACTCGATGTGCTACTCGCACTCGTTATACCTGGGGGCTTCTTTAACCAAAGCTTATTTATACGGGCTTCATGCCCAACACATGTGTCATACTTCCGCATGTACCTTTTATTCACCATTATATGCATCGATATGACTTAAGTTTTGGCCAAGCTGGGTTGCCTGGCTCCTATGCTTACCCCTATGTTCTCGATTGTTCGGCTAGGAGGTAAAGGGAGCACCTCTGCGATTGTTACTGCCGGGTCAGCCGGATGTGTACCTCAGACTGGGTGAAGCCGAAAGCTAGCGTTCTTAAGAGAATATTCGGTCGGTGACTTGAAAGATGATTTATTACTTACTTATTTATTTGCCCCCAGATGCTTTTTCTGCTATTTTCGCAGTCCGGACATGCACTTTAGGGCATGCCTCCCCAGGGAAAGGAACCCTTAACGGAACTATTCTCCCTGGAAGATGTTTCTTACTAACCATGTAATATAACATAGCTAGTTGGGCACTTGTCTGATAAAGCAATTATGACCCCGACGCCTTGTCTCCATGCATGCCCCAGTTCTTCTATAACCGTAAGGGTATTCGGACACACTCCGGACTGTTGGGTCCCGAGGTTGAAGCAAAAAGGTCCGCAAAGACAAACAATCTACAATCCGGATAGAAGGCATTTTACATGTCATTTCAAAATTACATCGTCAAACTGACTGATTGTACTCCTCTTCAATCCCATCTAACAGGTTGTCTAATTTACAGTCCTATTGGGAATATTTCACGGCCAGTTCTACTTGGTTGTACATCAAGCTCACAGGGATCTCCTTCCCGTCAGGCCCCGCAGGTCCGACCTCGGCCATGTGGTTTGGGTCAGCCTTCGGATACCGCGTCTTCACCATGGCCTAGGCCTCCCTGGCGCCTTGACGGTAGGCCGATATCTTCCACAGACGGAGGCGTCGCCGTGCTCCCTGAAGCTTCTCAGCAAGCCCTCCAAGGCCCTCGGGTAGGGAGACGGAAGGCCATAAAGCCTGCACGATGCCACTCATCGCCTGCCGAACACGTTCGAGAAGTTGCACCAGCTCGGGAAGTTGGTCACCCGTTGAACCAGGCATTTCCTCCGCAGGGCGACCTGTGAGCACACCTACAGAAATATTTCTGTTAACTGACTTCCTTGCCGAACTCTTCTTTTCAAAAGAGTTTGCTCAAGCACTTACTATAGATGCCGCGACGAAGCCGCTAATTCTCCTTCAAGGAGCCAGACAGCTGGGCCCGAACACCTTTTAGCTCTTCTCCAAGCTGGGTGTGGGCATCTTGGAGTTTGTTCCTCTCCTGCTGCACCTTCGTAAGCACCCTCTCGCCGGCCTTCAACTGGCGCAGTAGATGTTGCTTGTCCGGATCTAGTCCGGCGCCCTCTGCAATATTATTGTCAGACTATACACACATGCCGCATTTTGTTAACTACTTCTCTTTTCAAAAATATGAATTACCAGAGGGGGTCTCCGTGGCTCCCCCGGCAGCGGCTAGTGCGGCCTCAAGTTGGGACTTGCACTTTTGAAGCTCCTAAGACAGGTGGGTATTCTTCTCAGTAAGATCCTGCATAACAGATGATCCTTAAATCAGTTAGTTTAACTATTTTAAGTCTCGGGGGCTACTGGCATATATAGCCATTAAAATTCCTCACCCGTATGTCCTTTACATACTGCTCCATGGCTTTGGTTAAACCATCTTGAGCAGCACAGAGGTGCGCGTCTCCCGCATTAAAGGCATTTAACGCCTCAGGGGAGAAACACGCGTCACGAAAAATTGTTCGACGGTGCTTATGATTCATGGAGCTCTCCACCTCATACCTGGTGGCGGACAACCTGTCGGCATCCTCCGTTGGAGGAGCGTCCGGCTCGCGCCTTGCGCTAGCCTCCCCTTCCGGACCAGGCGTTGGAGCCTGGCTGGCGGAGGCTTGGTAGGCACCCTCTCCGGACTCAGTCCGGCGAGCGCTTTTTCTCCTGGAAGAATCATGAGCATTAATATGCCTCCCAGGAGTTTTTTCCCTTAAAACACAATGGTGCGCCATACCTTTGCGGCGATGTTTCGATTTGCGCCGCACTCCTCTTCCGCCTGCTGGGCCGAACTGACCCCGTTTGGTTAGTCCCCGCAAGCTCGGCTTCCTGCCATGAAGGCACCGCCTGCCGAGCACCATTGGTGCACGGTGGCTAGAAATAAGCATTAACAAAGCAACGGTGTCAGAACTTTGGTCGTACTCACCTGGGAAGCCGGACACAAACCAGGGTAGTCAGCCGTAATGGCGACCAAAGCATTATCTATGCTGAGCTGGTGGAACACCCCGTCAATTAAATCCACCTTTATGTCTGGATCCTCTTCGGAAGCCGGATCAAGGGATCTTCCCGGATCCTCGGGTTGTGGAGCCGGACTGTGTATGCGCTCCACATCCCGACGCAATTCCTGCGTCAAAATCACAGAGTAAGGCATTTAACTTCGAAAGCACGGGTCGAATGAATAAACGTTCACTTACCCAGCTCCGAGGGTTATTCATGGAGAACCCATTCAATGGGCTCGTCTGGAGAAAGTCTTCCTTCTCCCCCTTGTACAAGCCGGACAGGATCTACACCAGATCCGGGGCCGATCCTGGCCCCTTGCGGCCATGACGGGTGGCGTCGTTCTCCCCGTTGAAGTCCCACATGGGTGGCCCCTATATTGGAGTGGCTGCACCCCTCGCATAATGCACGTGGCCATGATTCCAATCATGGTCAATCTGGAGTGGGCCAGTAATCTAATCCGGCCCATCAGATAATGGACGCTCCCATCATCCTCCCGTTGAGGGCTCCGTGGGCGCCAACTCAAGCGTTTCTTCAAGGGGGTATTGCTGAACTCCGGGAGGCCGATCCGAACTAGATCCGGCAGAGGAGCGTCCTCCATATAGAACCATTCCGAAGGCCAATCTTCGTACGCCTTCTTCGGGGTGCCGGATGGATATCCGGTCCCGGCGATGCGCCATATTTCGGCTCCACCCACTTGATATATCGACCCCTCGTGAGAACGGGGTACGAGGCAAAACAATCTCTTCCACAGTGCAAAATGGGGCTCGATGCCCAGGAACAGCTCGCAAAGAGCTACAAAGCCCGCGATGTGCAAAATGGAGGCAGGTGTAAGGTGGTGAAGCTGGAGTCCGTAGAACTCCAGGATCCCCCGGAGAAACGGATGTATGGGAAATCCAAGTCCCCTTATTAAATAAGGGACGAAGCATACCCGCTCCCCTTTGGAGGGGTTGGGAGTGCTCTCCGCCTGCTTTCCACCCCGAAAGGTGGCCAGTCCGGCCCGAACCGGAACCGTGAAGGCTGGGGGAAGATATCCCTCGGTTTGGAGCGCCACTAGCTCACTATGTGGAACTGAGCATCTCCCCCAATCTCCTGGCTTAGGGCTGGGAGCGCAAGAGGAGGAGCCGCGTCGACTGTCCATGATAGAGTGGATTTTTGTCAGAGGCGCTTCGATGAGTACTTGCGGAAGGAGGATGGTGTGAGTTGGATCTAGATCCTCACCTCTCTTATAGGCGGCTCGTTCGCACAGCTGGGGGGAGAAATGTAAAAATACCCTAGCTTTTCGCATTCATACGACACGTGGAAGAAGGCCATTATTGGGCGTAGAAGCCAAGGAGCGCAACATTTATGAGGAAGCCGGACACTATTCGACAGGAACATGAAGTTTGAAGGAGAACCCGCCTTGCAACGCCGAAGACAACATATGCGTCGGGCTCGTCGTCATTGAAGCCTGGTTCGGGGGCTACTAAGGGAGTCCCAGACTAGGGGGTGTCCGGATAGCCGAACTATCATCATCGGCCGGACTCCAAGACTATGAAGATACAAGATTGAAGACCTCGTCCCGTGTCCGGATGGGACTTTCCTTGGCGTGGAAGGCAAGCTTGGCGATACGGATATGTAGATCTCCTACCATTGTAACCAACTTTGTGTAACCCTAGCCCTCTCCGGTGTCTATATAAACCGGATGCTTTAGTCCGTAGGACGAACAACAATCATACCATAGGCTAGCTTCTAGGGTTTAGCCTCCTTGATCTCGTGGTAGATCTACTCTTGTAACACACGTCATCAATATTAATCAAGCAGGACGTAGGGTTTTACCTCCATCAAGAGGGCCCGAACCTGGGTAAAACATCATGTCCCTCGTCTCCTGTTACCATCCGCCTAGACGCACAGTTCGGGACCCCCTACCCGAGATCCGCCGGTTTTGACACCGACACTCTTCCTCCAGTGTTGTCTAATTGATTGCAGGAATTCGCGGATGTCTTCCCCTATGAGCTACCTCCCAGTCTTCCTCCTCTATGTGCCATCGAACACCGGATTGACCCCATCCCCGGTGCACCTCTTCCTAACAAGGTTCCATACCCTGTCAACCCCAAAGAAACCAAAGAAATACAAAGGCAAGTCCAACACCTCATAGACCATAGACATGTGTGTGAAAGTTCAAGTCCTTGTGCCGTACCAGTCAGTTTTGTGCCCAAAAGAGACGTTGGTTTTTGCATGTGCTCCGATTGTAGACCCATAAATGCTATCACCGTTCGCTATAGGCATCCCATTCCACGCCTTGCTGATATGCTCGATGAGCTTAGCGGTGCCTCCATTTTCTCTAAAATCGATCTTAAAAGTGGCTATTACCAAATCCGCTTACAAGAAGGTGATGAATGGAAAAGCTCTTTCAAAACAAAATTTGGCTTGTATGAGTGGTTAGTTATGCCTATGGGTTTATCCGAAGCACCCGGTACTTTCATGTGTGTTATGCATTATGTGCTTCGCCCATACATTGGTGTATTTGTCATAGTCTACTTTGACGACATCCTTGTGTTTAGCAAATCCCTCAAAGAGCATGTAAATCATCTTAGGGACGTTTTGCAAACTCTTCGAAAAGAACGACTCTATGCCAATATGGAAAAATGCACCTTTGGTGTTGACAAGGTAGTTTTCTTTGGTTTCGTTCTGTCTTCAAAGGGAATTCATGTAGATGATTCTAAAATTTAAGCAACTAAAACTTGGCCACGACCCACTAATTTGCAACAAGTGTGGAGTATCCTTGGTCTAGCAGGTTTTTATCGTTGCTTTATGAAAGACTTTAGCACTATTGCCGCACCATTACATGCTTTGAGTAAGAAGAATACACCCTTTGTTTGGGTACCATCGCAATCTACCGCATTTGATGATCTCAAATATTTGCATACACATGCCCCAATTATTGCATTACCTAATTTCAACAAAACTTTTGAGGTCCATTGTGATGCTGAGTTCTGATGCAAGAAAAGCGACCCATCGCATATTTCATTGAAAAAGTTTCTGGTACTCAACTTAACTATCCCATCTATGACAAAGAATTGTATGCTTTAGTGTGAGTATTGCATGTTTGGGAGCATTATCTTCGCCCACATGAATTTGTCATACATACCGATCATGAGACACTTAAGTACCTAAAAGGACAAACCAAGTTGAATAAACGGCATGCTAAATGGAGTGAATTTATTGAATCTTTTCCTTATGTGTTCAAGTACATTAAGGGTAAAGAAAATATTATGACGGATGCTCTTTCCCGCAAGTGCATGCTAGTTACTCAACTAGAATTGAACGTGATTGGCTTTGAGCATGTTAAAGATCTTTATGACAATGATGCTTCATTTGCGCTTCCTTATGAAAAATGTCTTGCTCACACTTATTGGGCGAAATACTATCTCAAGAATGGCTACCTTATGCGCGCTAACAAACTTTGTATACCCGAGCCTTCTCTTTGTTTGTTACTTTTGCAAGAGGCTCACGAAGGTGGACTTATGGGACATTTTGGACGCGACAAGACCTTTGCCACACTCTCCAACAAGTACTTTTGGCCAAAGATGTTCCACGACATGGCATGTTTCACCAACCGATACTCTACATGTCGCAAAGCTAAGTCAAAAGCTCAATGTCATGGTTTACATATGCCACTTCCAATTCCACATCAACCATGGGAAGATATTAGTATGGATTCCGTGCTTGGTTTGCCTAGGACACAAAATGGAAAGGATTCTGTATTTGTTGTTGTGGACCGATTCTCAAAAATGGCACATTTCATCCCATGCAACAAGATAAATGATGCTTCACATGTTGCAAATCTTTTTTGTAGGGAAATCTTGAGGCTACATGGAGTGCCAAGGACCATTGTATTGGACCACAATGTCAAGTTCCCAAGCTACTTTTGGAAGACCCTATGCGCCAAGCTCGGCATCAAGCTTCTATTCTCGTCGGCCTATCATCCATAAACCGATGGCCAAACGGAAGTCAGCAACCGGACGCTATGTACTTTCCTATGCGTGTTGATCAAGAAGAACATCAAGGAGTGGAGGAATGCTTAGCCATCGCCGAGTATGCCTAGAATTGAGCTCGACACTCTACTACCGGCAAGTCACCCTTCGAAGTTGTCTACGGCTTCAATCCTTTGTCCCCATTGGACATTCTACCTCTCCCGCTACAAGAACACACAAACATGGATGCGAGTGCAAGGGCAAGCTTTTTCAAGAAGATGCATGAAGATACAAGGGCAATGATCGAGCGTCAAGTACATCACACCACCACCAAGCTCAACATCAACAGGACACCAATGGTGTTCCAACCGGGAGATCTCATATGGCTTCATCTTCGCAAGGACCGCTTCCCCAACGAACGCAAGTCCAAGCTACTACCATGAGTCGATGGTCCCTTCAAGATGCTAGCACGCTACAATGACAACGCTTACAAGATTGACATCCCACGCGACAAGTACAACATAAGCGACATCTTCAACGTCAAAGACTTGTCCAGGTACCATGGTGATGAAGATCACGATCCATGGACGGATCTCTCCCAAGGGTGGGGGACATGATGCGGAGCATCCTTCCATCATCCCGATGGACTCTACACCAACACATCAACCACCACATGGACATATGACAAGAGCTTGAGCACGCGCAAACCGAGGTGAACTCACTCCTTCATGAGATCAACATGGACATGAGTGAGACTTGGATGCTACTGAAGGAAATATGCCCTAGAGGCAATAATAAAGTTATTATTTATTTCCTTATTTCATGATAAATGTTTATTATTCATGCTAGAATTGTATTAACCGGAAACATAATACATGTGTGAATACATAGACAAACATAGGGTCACTAGTATGCCTCTACTTGACTAGCTCGTTTATCAAAGATGGTTATGTTTCCTAGCCATGGACAAAAGAGTTGTCATTTGATTAATGGGATCACATCATTAGGAGAATGATGTGATTGACATGACCCATTCCGTTAGCCTAGCACTTGATCGTTTAGTATGTTGCTATTGCTTTCTTCATGACTTATACATGTTCCTGTAACTATGAGAATTATGCAACTCCCGTTTACCAGAGGAACACTTTGGGTACTACCAAACATCACAATGTAACTGGGTGATTATAAAGGAGTACTGCAGGTGTCTCCGAAGGTACATGTTGAGTTGGCGTATTTCGAGATTAGGTTTTTTCACTTCGATTGTCGGAGAGGTATCTCTGGGCCCTCTCGATAATGCACATCTTTATAAGCCTTGCAAGCAATGTGACCAAATGAGTTGGTTACGGAATGCTGCATTACGGAACGAGTAAAGAGACTTGCCGGTAACGAGATTGAACTAGGTATTGGATACCGACGATCAAATCTCGGGCAAGTAACATACCGATGACAAAGGGAACAACGTATGTTGTTATGCGGTTTGACCGATAAAGATCTTCGTAGAATATGTAGGAACCAATATGGGCATCCAGGTTCCACTATTTGTTATTGACCGAGAATAGTTCTAGGTCATGTCTACATAGTTCTCGAACCCGTAGGGTCCGCACGCTTAAGGTTTCGATGACAGTTTTATTATGAGTTTATGAGTTTTGATGTACCGAAGGAGTACGGAGTCCCGGATGAGATCAGGGACATGACGAGGAGTCTCGAAATGGTCGAGACGTAAAGATCGATATATTGGACGACTATATTCGGAGTTCGGAAAGGTTCCGAGTGATTCGGGTATTTTTCGGACTACCGGAGAGTTACGGGAATTCGCCGGGGAGTATATGGGCCTTATTGGGCCATACGGGAATAGAGGAGAGAGGCCGAAAGGAAGGAGGCGCACAGCCCCCCTCTTGTCCGAATTGGACAAGGGGTGCGGCCCTCTTTTCCTTCCCCCTCTCGCCCTCTTTCCTTCTCTCCTACTCCAAGAAGGAAGGGGGGAGTCCTACTCCCGGTGGGAGGAGGACTCCTCCTGGCGCGCCCCTCCTGGCCGGCCGACCCCCTCCCCCTGGCTCCTTTATATACGGGGGCAAGGGGGCACCTCTAGGGACAACAACACAAGTGGATCTACGGATCGTTCCTTAGCCGTGTGCGGTGCCCCCCTCCACCATATTCCACCTCGGTCATATCGTCGCGGAGTTTAGGCGAAGCCCTGCGCCGGTAGAACACCATCATCGTCACCACGCCGTCGTGCTGACGGAACTCATCCCCGAAGCTTTGCTGGATCGGAGCCCGGGGATCGTCATCGAGCTGAACGTGTGCTGAACTCGGAGGTGCCGTACGTTCGGTGCTTGGATCGGTCGGATCGTGAAGACGTACGACTACATCAACCGCGTTGTCATAACGCTTCCGCTTACGGTCTACGAGGGTACGTGGACAACACTCTCCCCTCTCGTTGCTATGCCATCACCATGATCTTGCGTGTACGTAGGAAATTTTTGAAATTACTATGTTCCCCAACAGTGGCATCCGAGCCTGGTTTTATGCATTGATGTTATATGCACGAGTAGAACACAAGTGAGTTGTGGGCGATACAAGTCATACTGCTTACCAGCATGTCATACTTTGGTTCGGTGGTATTGTGAGATGAAGCGGCCCGGACCGACATTACGCGTACGCTTACGCGAGACTGGTTTCACCGTTGCGAGCACTCATGCTTAAAGAGGGCTGGCGGGTGTCTGTCTCTCTCACTTTAGCTAAATCGAGTGTGGCTACGCCCGGTCCTTGCGAAGGTTAAACAGCACCAACTTGACGAACTAGCGTTGTGGTTTTTATGCATAGGTAAGAACGGTTCTTGCTAAAGCCCGTAGCAGCCACGTAAAATTTGCAACAACAAAGTAGAGGACGTCTAACTTGTTTTTGCAGGGCATGTTGTGATGTGATATGGTCAAGACGTGATGCTATATTTTATTGTATGAGATTATCATGTTTTGTAACCGAAGTTATCGGCAACTGGCAGGAGCCATATGGTTGTCGCTTTATTGTATGAAATGCAAACGCCCTGTAATTGCTTTACTTTATCACTAAGCGGTAGCGATAGTCGTAGAAGCAATAGATGGCGTAACGACAACGATGCTACGATGGAGATCAAGGTGTCGCGCCGGTGACGATGGTGATCACGACAATGCTTCGAAGATGGAGATCACAAGCACAAGATGATGATGGCCATATCATATCACTTATATTGATTGCATGTGATGTTTATCCTTTATGCATCTTATCTTGCTTTGATTGACGGTAGCATTTTAAGATGATCTCTCACTAAAATTATCAAGAAGTGTTCTCCCTGAGTATGCACCATTGCCAAAGTTCGTCGTGCCCAGACACCACGTGATGATCGGGTGTGATAAGCTCTACGTCCATCTACAACGGGTGCAAGACAGTTTTGCACACGTGGAATACTCAGGTTCAACTTGATGAGCCTAGCATATGCGGATATGGCCTCGGAACACGGAGACCGAAAGGTCGAGCGTGAATCATATAGTAGATATGATCAACATAGTGATGTTCACCATTGAAAACTACTCCATCTCACGTGATGATCGGACATGGTTTAGTTGATTTGGATCACGTGATCACTTAGATGACTAGAGAGATGTCTGTCTAAGTGGGGGTTCTTAAGTAATATGATTAATTGAACTTAAATTTATCATGAACTTAGTCCTGGTAGTATTTTTCAAATTATGTTGTAGATCAATAGCTTGCGTTGTTGCTCTCATATGTTTATTTTGATATGTTCCTAAAGAAAATTGTGTTGAAAAATGTTAGTAGCAATGATGCGGATTGGATCCGTGATCTGAGGTTTATCCTCATTGCTGCGCAGAAGAATTATGTCCTTGATGCACCGCCAGGTGACAAACCTATTGCAGGAGCAGATGCAGACGTTATGAACATTTGGCTAGCTCAATATGATGACTACTTGATAGTTTAGTGCACCATGCTCAACGGCTTAGAATCGGGACTTCAAAGACGTTTTGAATGTCATGGACCATATGAGATGTTCCAGGAGTTGAAGTTAATATTTCAAGCAAATACCCGAGTTGAGAGATATGAAGTCTCCAACAAGTTCTATAGCTAAAAGATGGAGGAGAATCGCTCAACTAGTGAGCATGTGCTCAGATTGTCTGGGTACTTCAATCGCTTGAATCAAGTGGGAGTTAATCTTCCAGATAAGATAGTGATTGACAGAATTCTCTAGTCACCATCACTAAGTTACTAGAACTTCGTGATGAACTATAGTATGCAAGGGATGACGAAAACAATTCCCAAGCTCTTCGCGATGCAAAAATCGGCGAAGGTAGAAATCAAAGAAAAACATCAAAGTGTTGATGGTGGACAAGATCACTAGTTTCAAGAAAAAGGGCAAAGGGAAGAAGGGGAACTTCAAGAAGAACAGCAAGCAAGTTGCTGCTCAAGTGAAGAAGCCCAAGTCTGGACCAAAGCCTGAAACTGAGTGATTATACTACAAAGGAAATGGTCACTAGAAGCGGAAATGCCTTGAATATTTGGTGGATAAGAAGGATGGCAAAGTGAACAAGGGTATATTTGATATACATGTTATTGATGTGTACCTTACTAGTGTTTATAGTAACCCCTGAGTATTTGATACTTGTTCGGTTGCTAAGATTAGTAACTCGAAACAGGAGTTACAGAATAAACAGAAACTAGTTGAGGGTGATGTCATGATGTGTGTTGGAAGTGGTTCCAAGATTGATATGATCATCATCGCACACTCCCTATACTTTCGGGATTAGTATTGAAACCTAAATAAATGTTATTTGGTGTTTGCGTTGAGCATGAATATGATTTGATCATGTTTATTGCAATACGGTTATTCATTTAAAGTCAGAGAATAATTGTTGTTCTGTTTACATGAATAAGACCTTTGATGGTCATACACCCAATGAACATAGTTTGTTGGATCTCGATCATAGTGATACACATATTCATAATATTGATGCCAAAAGATGAACACTTTATAATGATAGTGCAACTTATTTGTGGCACTACCGTTTGGGTCATATCGGTGTAAAGCGCATGAAGAAACTCCATAAAGATGGATTTTCGGAATCACTTGGTTATGAATCATTTGATGCTTGCGAACCGTGCCTTTTGGGCAAGATGACTAAAAACTCCGTTCTCCGGAACAATGGAACAAGCTACTGACTTATTGGAAATAATACATACCCATGTATGCGATCCAATGAGTGTTGATGCTCGTGGCAAGTATCGTTATTTTCTGACCTTCACAAAATGATTTGAGCAGATATGGGTATATCTACTTGATGAAACATAAGTCTGAAATAATTGAAAGGTTCAAAGAATTTCAGAGTGAAGTGGAAAATCATCGTAACAAGTAAATAAAGTTTCTACGATCTGATCGCGGAGATGAATATTTGAGTTACGAGTTTGGTCTTCAGTTAAAACAATGTGGAATAGTTTCACAGCTCACGCCACCTGGAACACCACAACGTTATGGTGTGTCCGAACGTCGTAACCGCACTTTATTGGATATGGTGTGATCTATGATGTCTCTTATCGGTTTTTCCACTATCGTTTTGGGGTTGTGCATTAGAGACAGCTGCATTCACGTTTAAAAGGGCACCATCTAAATCCGTTGAGACGACACCGTATGAACTATGGTTTAGCAGTAAACCTAAGCTGTCGTTTCTTAAAGTTTGGAGTTGCGATGCTTATATGAAAACGATTTTTCATCCTGATAAGCTCGAACCCAAATCGGAGAAGTGCGTCTTCATAGAATACCCAAAGGAAACTATTGGGTACTCCTTCTATCACAAATCCAAAGCAAAACATTCGTTGCTAAGAATGGATCCTTTCTAGAGAAGGAGTTTCTCTCGAAAGAAGTGAGTGGGAGGAAAGTAGAACTTGATGAGGTAACTGTACCTGCTCCCTCATTTGAAAGTAGTTCATCACAGAAATCTGTTCCTGTGACTACTACACCAATTGGTGAGGAAGTTAATGATGATGATCATGAAACTTCAGATTAAGTTACTACAGAATCTCGTAGGTCTTACAGAGTAAGATCCGCACTAGAGTAGTACGGTAATCCTGTTCTAGAAGTTATGTTACTAGACCATGACGAACCTACGAACTATGAAGAAGCGATGGTGAGCCCAGATTCCGCAAAATGGCTTGAGGCCATGAGATCTGAGATAAGATCCATGTATGAAAACAAAGTATGGACTTTGATAGACTTGCCCAATGATCGGTGAGACATTGAGATTAAATGGATCTTCAAGAGGAAGACGGACGCTGATAGTGTTACTATCTACAAAGCTAGAATTGTCGCAAAAGGTTTTCGACAAGTTCAAGGTGTTGACTACGATGAGAGTTTTTCACTCGTATCTATGCTCAAGTCTGTCTGAATCATGTTAGCAATTGCCGCATTTTATGAAATCTGGCAAATGGATAAACAAAACTGCATTCCTTAATGGTTTTCTTAAAGAAGAGTTGTATATGATGCAACCAGAAGGTTTTGTCAATCCTAAAGGTGCTAACAAATTGTGCAAGCTCCAGCGATCCATCTATGGACTGGTGCAAGCATCTCGGAGTTGGAATATATGCTTTGATGAGGTGATCAAAGTATATGGTTTTATACAGACTTTTGGAAAGGCCTGTATTTACAAGAAAGTGAGTGGGAGCTCTGTAGCATTTCTGATATTATATGTGCAAGACATATTGTTGATTGGAAATGATATAGAATTTCTGGATAGCATAAAAGGATACTTGAATAAAAAGTTTTTCAATGAAAGACCTCGGTGAACCTGCTTACGTATTGAGCATCAAGATCTATTGAGATAGATCAAGACGCTTGATAAGTTTTTCAATAAGTACATACCTTGTCAAGATTTTGAAATAGTTCAAACTGGAACAGTCAAAGAAAGAGTTCTTGCCTGTGTTGCAAAGGTGTGAAATTGAGTAAGACTCAAATCCCGACCACGGCAGAAAATAGAAAAGAGAATGAAAGTCATTCCCTATGCCTCAGTCATAGGTTCTATAAGGTATGCTATGTACCAGACCTATTGTATACCTTGCTCTGTGTTTGGCAAAGGAATACAATTTTGATCTAATGTAGATCACTGGACATGGGTCAAGAATATCCTTAGTGAGGACTAAGGAGATGTTTCTCGATTTTGGAGGTGACAAAAGAGCCCGTCGTTAAAGTTACAACGATGCAAGCTTTTACACCAATCCAGATGACTCTAAGTCTAAATCTGGGTACATATTGAAATTGGGAGCAATTAGCTAGAGTAGCTCCGTGCAGAGCATTGTGGACATAGAATATTTGCGAAATACATACGGCTCTGAATATGACAGACCCGTTGACTAAGCTTCTCTCACGAGCAAAACATGATCATACCTTAGTACTCTTTTGGGTGTTAATCACATAGCGATGTGAACTAGATTATTGACTCTAGTAAACCCTTTGGGTGTTAATCACATAGCGATGTGAACTAGATTATTGACTCTAGTAAACCCTTTGGGTGTTGATCACATGATGATGTGAACTATGGGTATTAATCACATGCAGATGTGAATATTGGTGTTAAATCACATAGCGATGAGAACTAGATTATTGACTCTAGTGCAAGTGGGAGACTGAAGGAAATATGCCCTAGAGGCAATAATAAAGTTATTATTTATTTCCTTATTTCATGATAAATGTTTATTATTCATGCTAGAATTTTATTAACCGGAAACATAATACATGTGTGAATACATAGGCAAACATAGTGTCACTAGTATGCCTCTACTTGACTAGCTCGTTTATCAAAGATGGTTATGTTTCCTAGCCATGGACAAAAGAGTTGTCATTTGATTAATGGGATCACATCATTAGGAGAATGATGTGATTGACATGACCCATTCCGTTAGCCTAGCACTTGATCGTTTAGTATGTTGCTATTGCTTTCTTCATAACTTATACATGTTCCTGTAACTATGAGAATTATGCAACTCCCGTTTACCGGAGGAACACTTTGGGTACTACCAAACGTCACAACGTAACTGGGTGATTATAAAGGAGTACTACAGGTGTCTCCGAAGGTACATGTTGAGTTGGCGCATTTCGAGATTAGGTTTTGTCACTCCGATTGTCGGAGAGGTATCTCTGGGCCCTCTCGATAATGCACATCTTTATAAGCCTTGCAAGCAATGTGACCAAATGAGTTGGTTACGGAATGATGCATTACGGAACGAGTAAAGAGACTTGCCGGTAACGAGATTGAACTAGGTATTGGATACCGACGATCAAATCTCGGGCAAGTAACATACCGATGACAAAGGGAACAACGTATGTTGTTATGCGGTTTGACCGATAAAGATCTTTGTAGAATATGTAGGAACCAATATGGGCATCCAGGTTCCGCTATTGGTTATTGACCGAGAATAGTTCTAGGTCATGTCTACATAGTTCTCGAACCCGTAGGGTCCGCACGCTTAAGGTTTCGATGACAGTTTTATTATGAGTTTATGAGTTTTGATGTACCGAAGGAGTTTGGAGTCCCGCATGAGATCGGGGACATGACGAGGAGTCTCGAAATGGTCAAGACGTAAAGATCGATATATTGGACGACTATATTCGGAGTTCGGAAAGGTTCCGAGTGATTCGGGTAATTTTCGGAGTACCGGAGAGTTACGGGAATTCGCCGGGGAGTATATGGGCCTTATTGGGCCATACGGGAATAGAGGAGAGGGGCCGAAAGGAAGGAGGCGCGCAGCCCCCCTCTGGTCCGAATTGGACAAGGGGTGCGGCCCCCTTTTCCTTCCCCCTCTCCCCCTCTTTCCTTCTCTCCTACTCCAACAAGGAAGGCGGGAGTCCTACTCCCGGTGGGAGGAGGACTCCTCCTGGCGCGCCCCTCCTGGCCGGCCGACCCCCTCCCCCTGGCTCCTTTATATACGGGGGCAAGGGGGCACCTCTAGGGACAACAACACAAGTTGATCTACAGATCGTTCCTTAGTCGTGTGCGGTGCCCCCCTCCACCATATTCCACCTCGGTCATATCGTCGCGGAGTTTAGGTGAAGCCCTGCGCTGGTAGAACATCATCATCGTCACCACGCCGTCGTGCTGACGGAACTCATCCCCGAAGCTTTGCTGGATCGGAGCCCGGGGATCGTCATCGAGCTGAACGTGTGCTGAACTCGGAGGTGTCGTACGTTCGGTTCTTGGATCGGTCGGATCGTGAAGACGTACGACTACATCAACCGCGTTGTCATAACGCTTCTGCTTACGGTCTACGAGGGTACGTGGACAACACTCTCCCCTCTCGTTGTTATGCCATCAGCACGATCTTGCGTGTACGTAGGAAATTTTTGAAATTACTACGTTCCCCAACAGCTACCTCACCATAATGCATCATGTATCATTAGGTATGAGGAACACCACCGTGGAGGAGGAGAAGCATCCCAAGCCCCCAAGAAAAGGAGTCCACGAAGAAGGGCATGAAGATCCCCACGAAGACGGAGGCCAGTAGCTGGAAGAAGTTCTGCCCAGGCGACCCCGTGCACACGGGCTCTTCAGACCCCGTGCGCACGGGCTACCCAGGAAGTCCCTGGATACCCTATGCACACGGCCCAGACAACCCCCGTGCGCACAGAGCCCCTCGCTGTAGAAGCTCCTAGCCCGCGTGCACGCCACACGGGCATGTACCGTGCACACGGGATCCCCGTGCGCACGGGCCTCACTTACCTCGTGCGCACGGGCTCTCCAGGATGGACGGCTGTGATCTCCTGTTTGAGCCCCACTTCGTCCCTCACATCCAGCCACCTATATAATCTGTACCTAGGCCATTTGTTAGGGTTAGCAAAGACATCTATGAGATATTTATGAGCTTTGCTTCTTCTACCGCTCCATTGGAGATCAAGGCCTCTTAGGAGAGGATCCACTTGTAGATTTCAAGACCTCCATCTTGGAGAAGACTATCATCAAGACCTCACCTCCATAGGAGTGGGAAGAACCTTTATCTAGTGTTTGTTTCCTTGGGTTGTTCATGTATTCTTGTGGATCTCATGTATGCTATTCTAGTAGATGTGTGATTTGGGTTTTGTTGGAGTGTATTTCCCCTTTTGTTCTTGAGTGTCCATCTCTTTCACCACCTCCAAGTGTGAAAAGATCTCCTCTAGCCGAAGTCGCGGGAGGATGAGGAGCAGCAGCCGGAGGAGGAGGGAGAGCCACTACCGGAGCCGATGAAGGAGGCGGATCCGGAGGAGGACGAGGCAGAGCTGCCGGAGCAGGGCTTCAGTATGGCGGAGGCGGAGGCGGAGTTCAACGTCGTCCAAGCCGCGGAGATGGCGGAGCAGCAGACTCCCGGAGTCCATCCATGATGAGGCCTACGTGGAGGCTAACCGGCAGGAGCAGGCGGCGTCCGACGCGCTCTTCGTCGAACTCGACGTGACGATAGAGAAGGAGGAGGCCGGAGCGGAGGTGCCGGAGGCTCGGGAGCTGCAGCTGCCGCCCATGCTGCGGAGGCCGGGCACGGAGATCGTCGACATCTTCCACGAGGAGTAGCTAGATCATCTATGTAGTACGTAGGATTTTAAGTTTGTATGCTTTTGTATGGATTTGAGAATCTAGTATGAGATGTCCGGATGCAGTTGTGTTAATTTGAGGAGTGTCCACGTACGCGCCCGCGCCCGCACGTTCGCGGGCATTTGAGGTGTCAGATTGTTATATGCGGCGGTAGATGCTCTTAGGGGGCATTCATTTGATGAGCAACATTGGAGGTGCCCTTACGAAAGGGAAGCCAACTCCCATTCTGGACTA
Source organism: Triticum aestivum (assembly GCF_018294505.1). Classification (NCBI taxonomy): domain Eukaryota; kingdom Viridiplantae; phylum Streptophyta; class Magnoliopsida; order Poales; family Poaceae; genus Triticum; species Triticum aestivum. The sequence goes on from NC_057810.1 coordinate 581,403,442, forward strand.
CGACCACGGGCTCCTCCCTCCTCGCATGTTGATGTATTGCATGAACTTGCAAATTCTGCAAGCAACTGTGGAGAGGCCCATGAAATGAGGTTAAGAACAAGATGCCCCGGTCCTGCTGGAAGTTGGCCATCTCTACACACTCTCCCGTGGTAACGAATTATGCGTTACAGGGGCAGCCAGTAAGGTTCAAGCTCAAAGAATATGGAGTTATCTCAGAGTCCACGCGCTGCCAACGATTCTCTCAGATTCAGAAAGTATACCTGCATGTTCTTCCGATCTGACTTTCTCACCCCATAGATATAAGAGTATATAAGACGGTAGTTCAGATCGCGTAACGTGTGCAGGTTTCCGATGATTGGATGCAGCACCATTATCCAAATCTGGATGAATTAAGAAACCACTAAACAACACCCGCGACTTGACACGAAGCCGGACGCTAACCAAGCCTTTCATCACCATCTGAAAAAACAAGGAAGAAACACTGACGACGCAGCAAATGTACTACTTATGATTTTGCAAACAGCACTTGCATGTGCCGAGGAATGCGGTTGAGCAACAGCTCCCAATAATAATTCTTAGCATAAGCAAATATAATCCACCGGTTCAACGCGACGATCCATTATCACGCACCACTAACCCGCACAACCCCCTTCCAGAATCATGCAGGGGTCGAATGAGTGAGTGCGGATAATTCAGAGAAGCTGCCGAGTCTGAAGCAAACTGCAGCAGGTTGGCATCTTCCAAATCAATCTGAAATCATGCATGCACACAGAGTTGACCGAGACAATTGGCTTGCACAGAGACAGAGCATTCACGACGACATGGCATGGTGGACTAATAATAAAACCACCAGAGAGGAACTAACAAGAAAACGCACAAGGGAGAAGAGAGAGTCCAGAAACACGCTATTGAGAGGCGAAATCAAGGTGAATTGGAAGCCATTCGGCGGCTTCTCGTCTTCGAACCATAGTTTTTGTTGGCAAGAGAATGATGATCCAAGCATGTATCTCTAACAGCCTTTTTTTCGGACCGGTATCTCTAACAGCCTGAAGATAGGTTTATAACTCCCTATCTCCTGGCCTGACAATCAGCAAGCATGGCTGGGACAGTAGGATGGATGTGTTAACTCGTCTCCGTCGAGGGGAATGTCGGTCATGCTATCAGCTCGTCCGGCAACGCCACGAACCTCGCACGCTTCTGAAACATGGAAATGGAGACAGGATTAGACTTCAGGAAAGGCGACAATTGTTACACAGATTTGTCTACGGATCCCGTTACGTATCGACGCTCAAAATAAAACTTGTGGGTCTGGGTTCAACACCACAAGAGAATTTAGAAACAAGAAACAAAAACGATGGGCGGCATCAATTCATTTCTTTTTTGTCTCATTCTGCTAACTCTAATTTGTTTTTGTTTCTTTTTTATGATTATTGTGACGGTTACCGACTCCAGTTGTTAAATGATACTGGTGTGTGAAAGAGGAAACCCGCACGAAAGTTGTGCTGTGCTTGCTGTGTACGTTGTTTCCCGCAATGAGCGGAGAAGAGTTTCCCAGGCGTAGTGCGCCACTGAGACAGGGTACATGTTCTCTGCAGACAGCAGTACAAGAAAACTCTTCTTGCCGCTGTACTGTGCGCGGCATCTGCTCTGACATTCGGCAGTTTCGCTAGCCTTACACTAGTGGTTAGTGGGTGCTTTTCCACTGCGGTAACCAACCGCACAAACCGAACAAAACCCAAGAATTCTACTACTCTTATGTACTCCGTCCGGAGAAATGAATATATCCCGACGTATTTTTGTTTTAGATGCATTCATTTTCATCTACTACCTCCGTCCGGGTTTATTGGTCCCCATTGTATTTCGTGCCAAATTTTGACCATAGATTAAATTAACAAAATGTTCACGCATGTCACCAAACATTGTATTTTTGAAAACTATGTTCAAATACGAATCCAATGAGATAATTTTTTTTGACATGCATTAACAATTTGTTAGTTAAATCTTTAGTCAAAATTTGGCACAAACTACAAAGAGGACCTATAACCAAGGACCGAGGTAGTATTTCTCAAACAAGTATTTCGCGATGGAGGAAGTAGGATACAACGCATTGCTGGCCAAGATTTTTGTTTCTTCTTCTAGAATATAATTGCTGCAAGGGACGAATTCTGCAGTACTATATATATGTGATTGACTTTTGGTTGTGCATCTCAACTCAAGTTGGAGTAGGAAGTAAAAATGCAGATCTTGTTCAGAGTTCTGTCGAACGAATATAATTCATGCATCACGCACTGTGCACAAGGGAACACGCAGTGATGCAATGCACGTGCAGAATGGATGGGGCTAATTGATTGATTTGAAGAGTAGGAGCAGTAATGGTGGTTACCTCCTCCTTGGTGCCGGGGAGGGTGGGCCACCTCTGCGGCGTCTTGGGCGGCGCGCCGGGCGCCGGCTTGGGGAGCATGAAGCCGGAGCCCCACTCGGGCGTGGCCGCGAACCGCGGGCTGCGCAGGATCCCGGGCGGCCGCTCGGGCGTCACCTTGGCGCTGCAGCCGCCGTCGCCCACCGCGGCGCACAGCTCCATGATCTTGGCCGCCGCCTCGGCCGCGTCCCGGCTCTCCCCCATCAGCTTCTCGACCTGCGCCTTGGGGAGCCGCATCCTGAGTCGCACGGGGGTACCTCCGCCGCCGCCCGAGACACCGTAGCCGCCGGGGAGCGGGGAGGCGGGCGCGGAGGCGGAGGCGATGCCCTGGAAGGAGGAGAGGTCGGAGGTGGAGCGGCGGGCGAGCATGAGCGACTCGAGCCGCTCGCGCGCGCCGACGCGGAGGTTGCCCGACCACGCGCGCCTGGGCGGCCCCGCGGCGGGGCGGCGCGGGAGCGCGACGAGGAAGTAGAGCCGGCCCCGGCGCAGCGGCGCGTCGTGCGCCAGGGGCCGCGCCCGCGCGCCCAGCAGCTTGACCTCCTCCGCCTCCAGCAGCTGGAAGCCCGGGTGGTCGCGCAGCACGTCGGACGCCGCCGCCGGCGGCTTGACCCGGAAGGACGTGCCGTCCAGCTGCATCACCTTGGCCCCCTTGCGCTTCGCCCCAATGCTGTTCCCCATCGCTCCTCCTCTCCTCTCTCGCTTCGGTCTCGGTGGTGCTGCCGGTGCGCGTGGACGGACGGCGTTGCTGCGTGCCGGCGCGGCGCGTGTTTGGTCTTGATTCTTGAGGGAGGCGTCGTCTGTCTGCCTCTGCTCGACTCTCTCTCTCGGGAGGCGCGGCCTGTGCGTCGTGATCTTTTGTTTGTTTTATAAAAGGAAGGAAACTGCAGGAGAGGAGGAGGTGAGGGGTCAAAGGTGACGAGGGGCGTATTTTATGGAGATGCCGAGGTGGTGGCCTTGTCTCTCTTGCGTTTCCCGCTTTCGGATGCAGATTGCCGGGGAGCACTCCATTGCCGAGATAGCGCCCGTCCGTCTGCGTGTGAATAATGATCGGGCGCAAAGTTTCTGGTTACTCCACTCACCGCAGGAGAGCCAACACGGAGACTCCACCGTTTCACAGCTCGCAATCATGGCAACCAGAAGTACATACATACAGTTATCAAAGTGTGTCCGTGTGTGTGCATGCATGTGAAAGCGTTGGGATGAACGGAATCTGTGCGGGGGGATATCAGGAATTCAGGACTGGCTTCCATTGTGGTTACTCACGATCGTGGGTTGGCACAAGATCTGCGTGTAGTAACGTGTTGGCTTTAGCTCTTTCGCCAACACTGCCCAACCGTGAACTGTAAAGCGAGCGGCGATAAGTGAGGTTCAAGTTAGTCACCCGACTTCCTTTCCATACCCATGATCGCGTTAATGTGAACGATCCATCGGCCACCACCGATCCGCTCCGGTTCTAGAATTAGAATCACAAATTAGAAATCCGGTTGGGTCGTTGGCTCTCGGAAGAAGCAAGATGTGGTAGTAACTACCGTAGGTGTGTAGGTCAAGCCATAGATAGATCTCTTAAAGACACGATAAGAAGATGTCAACTGAATTCGGCGTCGGGGGCTGCATCCCACCGCTTCTCAAGGGACGACTCCTGTGCTGTGTGTGTGTCGATAGGCTGAACAAGACGACTTCCACTGTCAAATCGATCCCCTCTTTTTGTCTGTTTCGAACCCACCTACCCGCTTTGTTGTGCTAGTACTAATCTGGAACCTCCCTGCATATGGCGATCGGTCATTGTACGTGGTTCCATTTATGATGGCACTACATTACGAGATCTAGGTTGCCTGCTCACTACAGTACTAGTAGTACGTACTACACTATGTGATTCCTTTCGTGGCTTGGTACGGCGGCCCGCGTACGTAATCGGCATAATAATCTTCGGTTTCCTGTCGCTGCCATGACCGTCGCATGGCGCATCGCGTCCGTCGTCGTCGCAAGCTGACGGATCCAGCGCTCATATTTTTTGGTCGCCCCTGACCGCACCATGAAAGCGAGCCATCAACGGCACGTAGCGGTGTCACGTCCCATGTCTCCAAGTGCACCACTGCTTGACCTGACCCGTATGGTATGTGAGCACATATACATCAGAGCGGATGCGCGCACTCGCAGGCGACACGTACGCATGGCTCTCACAATGCATGAAAAGAAAATCGCATAGGTCCATGCATGTCATCGTCAGTTCGTCAATGTCCACACCTGCGTCACCCTTCCGAAAAAAGAGTCACCATTACCGTATGGCTTTTCAAACCGGAATCGCCCTTTGTTGCTGTCACGTCCCGTCCAGATGGGTATGCTCGGGACCTCTAACGAATTGGATGGGAACGGAAGATGATGGCGATGTGAGATTTATATCAGCACTCAGCGTTGTCAAAATCTCTGGTCTTTACGAGGAATGGGGTTAACGGCGCAAAAGAAGAGTGACATGATCTGAAATACTCTGGTCGGAGCACTTCAACCATCGCCTTTACAAATTTCTTGACACATAAATTGAAGTGTCCTCTCCCACTGTAAGTTATCATCAATGAAATCTGCCAGAAATGAAGTGTTCTCTCCCGCTGTAAATTATCATCAATGCAATCTGCCAGAACGCCAAATGTCATCGTGCACAATGCGGCGGTCACCTTCTGGCTGGTGTTCCAAGATCTCCGACACAACTCTTTCTTCGACCATGTTGCGTCACACAGTGGCAACGTGGAGGAGCAAATCCGGAGACATCCTAAACTGGTATCGAAACTATTGCTTTGCAAACACCAGATTTAGACCAAAATATTTGAGCATCAATCTATTATGCCCATCTTGCCTTATCCTATGAATCACCTCACGGCCGAAAAAGGAACCATCATACTTTGACCTCTTGTTATTGTGCATCATCAAGATCAAAGCAATGTCCTCCTCTTTGTTCATATCATATTCATCTTCAAACGAGGAATTATCCCACAAAGAGGATTCAAACTAGCTCATCTACAACAAAAATATACTCATTACAAACTACTACTATGTCGCAACAACAAAACTGAGAAATGAAAAGAAATTCACCTTTGAGCCTTTTCCTCGAACACCTAGTGTGCACGGAGCAGGACTATGCCTGGCTACTCGTTGGGGCCGAGGTGGATGCCACGGGAGGGTAGGAACTGCCTTGGGATGACCTCGTTGATCCTGGGAGGTCGAGGTTGTGGCAAAAGCCCGTGTTGCCGTGTCGTCCAAGAGCTTCGTGTTAGAGTTGTGTCGAATATTTTTTGTACAAGGTAGGTGATGACCCACAAGTATAGGAGATCGTAGTCCTTTCGATAAGTAAGAGTGTCGAACCCAACGAGGAACAGAAGGAAATGACAAGCGGTTTTTGGCAAGGTAATTTCTATAGGCACAGAAATTGTCGATAACAGGTAGTTTGATAACAAGATAATTTGTAACAAACAATAAGTAGCAATAGTAACAGTAGGTGCAGCAAGGTAGCCCAATCCATTTTGTAAGTCCGGAACAGTTTTTTATAATAAGTGAAACGTTCTTGAGGACACACGGGAATTTCATCTAGTTACTTTCATCGTGTTGGTTTGATTCGTGTTCGATACTTTGATAATCTGATATGTGAGTGGACCGGTGGTTGGATGCTATTCTTACTTGAACAAGCCTCCCACTTATGATTAGCCTCTCGCGCAAGCATCCGCAGCTACGAAAGAAGAATTAAGATAAAATCTAACTATAGCATTAAACATACGGATCCAAATCAACCCCTTACTGAATAGCGCATAAATTAGGGTTTAAACTTCTCTCACTCTAGCAACCCATCATCTAATAACTACTCCACAATGCATTCCCTTAGGCTCAATGATGGTGAAGTGTCATGTAGTCGACGTTCGCATAACACAACTAAGGGAATCACAACATACATACCATCAAAATATCGAACGAATACTAAATTCACATGATTACTTATGACAAGACTTCTCCCATGTCCTCAAGAACAAAAGTAAGTACTCAGAAAACATATTCATGCTCAAGATCAGAGGGGTATTGAATAGCATAATAGATCCGAACATATGATCTTTTTTACAAAATAAACCATCTAGCATCAACTACAAGATGTAATCAACACTACTAGCCACCCATAGGTACCAATCTGAGGTTTGATACAAAGGTTGAACACAAGAGATGAACTAAGATTTTGAGATGAGATGGTGTTGTTGAAGACGTTGATGAAGATTGGTCCTCCCATGATGAGATGGTTATTGGTGTTGACGATGGCTTCGATTTCCCCCTCCCGGAGGGAAATATCCCCAGCGAAATCGCTCCGCTGGAGAGCAAAAGTGCTCCTGCCCAAGTTCCGACTCGAGACTGTGGCGCTTCATCCCGAAAGTCCACTCTTTATTTTTTTTCTAGGGCAAATGGACTTATATACCAGAAGATGGGCACCGGAGGATGGCCAGGGGGCCCACTACCCACCAGGACACGCCAGGGGTAGGCACGCCCTGGTGCCTAGTGGGCACCTGGGTGGCCCCCTCTGGTTTATTTTCTCCAATATTTTTTATATATTCCAAAATAAATCTCCGTAAAATTTCAACTCATTTGGAGATGTGCAGAATAGGTATCCCTGACATAGCTTTTCAGGTCCAGAATTCCAGCTGCTGGTAATCTCCTTCTTTGTGTAAACCTTGCATATTATGAGAGAAAAGGCATTAGAATTACTCCACAAAGTGTTATATTGAATAAAACACTATGAATGGCAGTAGGAAAACATGCTGCAAAATGGACGTATCAACTCCCCCAAGCTTAGACCTCGCTTGTCCTCAAGCGAAAGCCGATATCAAAAATCATGTCCACATGTTTAGAGAGAGAGAGGTGTCGATAAAAACAAAATATAGACATAGTAGCATCATGATCAATATTATAACAACAATATTTGTTATCATAAAACTTCTCATGAGCAAGTAACAATTCATCACAACATCAAAGTATAAAGCATAAACTCTCTTGAAAACTAAAAAACTATGTTATGAGTCACATTGCAATTCATCATATTTTAAGGAAGGGTCTCATGTCGGAGCTTTTAGCAACTTCACATACTCAACCATCATTTAATCTTCTATGATTGCTAACTCTCACAACATATACATGGAGCAAAAAGTTTCAGCGAGACACATAGAAAGATAGGGGCTTATAGTTTCGCCTGTCAACTTATTCACCTCAAGGGTGATGTCACCAATAATATTTCATGATCACTCATATCCAACTGGATATATGTGCCTAGATATTTCTCCACCACATGATGCTTACAAAAGAGAAAAATAAAAAGGAATAGAGAAGAACACTTTTGAATCTTGCATACAAAGTAAATACATAACAGTAAAGGATAGGCCCTTCGCAGAGGGAAGCAGAGGTTGTCATGCGCTTTTTGGTTTTGGATGTATAATCTCTTAATGCAAAGGAATGTCACGTTATATTGCCCCTTATGATAGCAACATTTATTATGCAGTCTGTCGCTTTTATTACTTTGCCATCACAAGTTTGTACAACGCTTATTTTCCCTTACAATAAAAGATCAAACCTATTTAGAAGCAATTTTTATTGCCTTATGCACCGATGACAACTTACTTGAACGATCTTGTTCAATCCGCAGGTAGATATAGTGAAATCTCATAATATGATTGGGTTTAAGGTTTCTGGATGCACAAGTAGTATCTCTACTTGGTGCGGATTTTTGGCTAGAAAAGATATTGGGCAAGCACCACATGTTGGAGGATCTTCATACATCTCCAACGTATCTATAATTTATGAAGTATTAATGCTAATATATTATCATTCTTGGATGTTTTACAATCATTTTATAGAAACTTTATATCATTTTTTGGGACTAACCTATTGACCCAGTGCCCAGTGCTAGTTGTTGTTTCTGCTTGTTTTTTACATCACAGGAAATCAATATCAAACGGAGTCCAAACACTACATAACTTTTTAGAGATTTTTTATGGACCAGAAGACCAACAATGGGCCAAAGAAGCGTCTGGGGGGTACCCTGAGGGGGGCACAACCCACCAGGGCGCGCCTGGGCCCCCAGGCGCACCAGGTGGGTTGTGCCCACCTCAGTGGCCTCCCGCACCCCCTCTTTGCACTATAAATTCTCAAATATTCTAAAACCCTTCGGGGTAGCCCTAGATCAGAAGTTCCGCCGCCGCAAGGCCTTTGTATCCACGAGATCCAATCTAGACCCCGTTCCGGCACCATGCCGGAGGGGGGAATCATCACCAGTGGCCATGTTCATCATCCTGACGGCCACCACGATGAGGAGGGAGTAGTCCACCCTCGCGGCTGAGGGTTTGTACCAGTAGCTATGTGTTTAATCTCTCTCTCATGATCTTGAGATGTCACGATCTTGATGTATCACAGGATTTGTTAATATAGATGGATCATATGATGTTTCTCCCCTCTCTACTCTTGTTGTGATGAATTGAGTCTTTACCCTTTGAAGTTTTGTCTTGTCGGATTGAATGTTCAGATCTGAAAACGCATGATGTATGTCTTGCCGTATGAATACTTGAGGTGACAATGGAGTATCATATTGATTCACTTCTCAACTTGCGGATTCCCGCGGTGACATTGGGGTAATCTATGCATAGGGGTTGATGCACGTCTTTATTATCTTTTCTCCAATAGAAACCTTGGGGTCCCCTTGTAGTTCTTTGTGTTGGATTGAGCATTATGAATCTGAAATTGTTTGATACATATCGTATAATTAACTCACGGGTAATCGCAGTGACATTGGGGTATCTAGGTGACATTAGAGTTGGTTGATATGTGTCATATGGTGTTATTTTAGTATGAACTCTTGATTAGATCGACCGGAAAGAATAGCTTGCTGTTATTTTAGTACGAACTCTAGGATAGATCGATCGGAAAGAATAGCTTTGAGGTGGTTTCGTACCCTACAAACAATTTCTATCTTTTGTTCTCCGCTAATAGGAACTCAGGAGTGGTTCTTTGTTGCATTTTGAGGGATAGTCATATGATCCAACTATGTTAGCATTGTTGAGAGATTGCACTAGTGAAACTATGCACCCTAGGCCTCATTTTCCATCATAGCAATACCGTTTGTGCTTTGTTTTACTATTTACTACCTTGTTGTTTTTTATTGTTCGCACTACAAAAACTCATATCTACTATCCATACTACACTTCTATCACCATCTCTTCGCCGAACTAGTGGACCTATACAATTTTCCATTGTATTGGGTGTGTTGGGGACACAAGAGATTTCTTGTATTTGATTGCAAGGTTGCTTGAGAGAGACTATCTTCATCCTACACCTCCCACGGATTGATAAACCTTAGGTCATCCACTTGAGGGAAAATTGCTACAGTCCTACAAAACTCTGCGCTTGGAGGCCCAACACGAGTCTACAAGAATAAAGTTGCATAGTAGACATCAGATCTATGACAGTATAACTTCTATGTGAATATGTGATACGTCTCCAAGGTATCTATAACTTTTGATTGTTCCATGCTATTAAAGTATCAATCTTGGATGTTTTATACACATTTATTAGCAACTTTATATCAATTTTTGGGACTAGCCTATTAACCTAGTGCCCGGTGCCAGTTGTTGTTTTTTGCTAGTTTTTTACTCTTTAGAATATCAACACCAAATGAAGTCCAAATGCCACGAAACTTTGCAGAATATCAATACCAAATGAAGTCCAAATTACGACGTGGGGGAACGAAATAGCTAAGTCTGACGCATGTGAGGCAGCATGTGGGTTGGACACTTATCAGTATGGACGATGCTCCTAGCTCTCCAAGACTACATGGGTGTACAGGGGCAACACCTTGCCACTGCCTCCATTGTACATGCCCTAACAGAGGGCCGAGGACACCTAGGAGCTTCAAATTTGAGAAATTTTGGGCATCAATGCCCGGATTCAGTGAGGTGGTGCAAAAGGCTTGGAATGAACACATCAATTATATGGAGCCCTACCAAGACTTATTTCACAAGCTCAAGAAGGCGGACTTTCGTCGAATGGAGATGGGGCCTATTCTCCAAGGCAAATATCCACCTTCACGCCGCCCTGCTTGTGATTCTTCATCTCGATGTTATGCGGGAAGACCGACAACTTTCCGCTGAGGAGCAAGATCTTCAGGTGGAGCTTAAAAGAAGGGTCATAAATCTTGTCCTGGTTGAAAGGTTTAAAAAAGGCAGTGTGCTAAGATCGCAAACTTCTGAGAGGGTGATGCAACACTAAATTCTTCCATCATCGCATTAATTCAAGAAGACGTAAGAACACATCCATAGGATCAAGCATGAGCCTGGTTGGGTAACCGAGCACGAGGCCAAGGAATCCATCATACATGACTGAGGGAGTCGTGGATAAGGGGGTATCCGGACAGCCGGACTATATATATCGTCTGGACTATAGAAGCGTCAAGATACAAGACTCAAGACTTTGGCTCGTGTCCAGATGGGACTCTCCTTTGCGTGGAAGACAAGCTTGGCGATCCGGATATTATGTTTCCTTCCTTGTAAACCGACTCTATGTAAACTCTAGCTCTTCGGTGTCTATATAAACCGGAGAGCATGGTCCTTAGAAGGCTGATCACAATTACAATCATACCATCAAAGGCTAGCTCATAGGGTTTAGCCTCTATGATCTTGTGGTAGATCTACTCTTGTATTCCACATATCTTCAATATTAATCAAGCAGGAAGTAGGGTTTTACCTCCATCGAGAGGGCCTGAACCTGGGTAAACATTGTGTCCCTTGCTTCCTGTTACCATCAGCCTAAGACGCACAGATCGGGACCCCCTACCCGAGATCCGCTGGTTTTGACACCGACATTGATGCTTTCATTGAGAGTTCCTCTGTGTCGCCGCCGCAAGGGCTCGATGGCTCATCTCATTGTCAAGGACGATATCACTTCTGGGGGAGCGCTGGCTGTAGGCCAGACTCTCCGGCTTGGCGGCTTCATTATGACCGCCCCATCGGCTGTCGCGCCGATGATAGCCTCTCGGGTCATCACGCATAACCTTCGCATTGGTTTGGAGCTTTCCGAACAGATGGATCCGATGCAGCTCTCCTCTCTTAATGAGCTCTTGGATCACATCGTCGCCTTGGGAGTCACTACAGACTATGACCGGATTGGGCTTAAACCCGACCAGAGGGACACTAGATCCCCGCCGGCCACCCATGAGATAGCGGTAGTGGAGGAATCACACGTGAGTCGCCCCTCAATTTGAGGACGAATTATGTTCGGATCACCGAATTCAGTGAGTTGAACACCCACCCAAAGGACTACATGACCCAGGTCCCGGACTTAGAATCGGGCGCTGGGCCAAAGGGATCCGGTAATACTCCAGATCCCGAACTGTCAGGCTCGGTACTTCCCGTGCCCCCGGGCGTCAGATCGGACCAAAATCCGGCTTCAGCCAATGACGCCCGCTCGGACTTACTCCGTCTCTCCCGTGTCCGGCAGGAGCCCTAGGAGACGGTACATCGTTGCTGGGCCAGATTTCTCCTTGCTCTTAATACGGTTAAGGACTGCCACGAGGAGGACGTAGTCTCTCTTTTCTGCAGAAACTGCACGAACAAAGGACTCCTTAATGCTATAAGTCGCCGTGACATAGAGCACCTTACGGACTTGGCAACCATAGTACAAAAGTACTGTGCGATGGGAAGTGCCTGGAAAACCCAGACAGAATTTTGGGATAGTACGGCCCTCACCGGAACCTTTGTCTGAACTAAACGGCCGAACTCTCGTAAGTCGACCAACTCAATTCCCAAGAAACCAAAGCCCGCCCCAGGGCGTGGAACCGTATTGGAAGGATGGCTCAACAGGCCGTGTAAGCTTCACCGCACGCCGGACGCTACACCGACCCATAGCCTTAGAGCATGTTGGATATTCCGTCAGGTAGCTAAGAGTGGCGAGGATTTCCTCGAGAGCCATAAAGCAGAACCACATCCTGCCAAAGAACACAATACGGTGCTGACAGTCTTTGAGACCTTCGCCTCAAACAATAGGTGCAAGTGAGCGCATCGAAGCTCCGCTGAAATTTGCCATGTGGCAAAAGTAAATCGTGGACCGATGCTGCTATAACCTTCAATGCCAGTGAAGAACCCCAATTCCAGTCCGTCTGGGCGCCGGCCGCTCTGGTCCTCAGCCCAATAGTGGATGGCTTTCGGCTTACTAAAGTACTCATGGATGGCGAAAGCGGATTAAACCTAATCTATGAAGAAACCCTCAAAAAGATGGAGATTGACAAAAGCCGCATTGAACAAAGTGGCACGACCTTCAGGGGAATTATCCCTAGTCGGGAGGCTCGGTGTGCGGGAAAAATCACACTCGACGTGGTATTAGGCACCCCAGAGAATTACAGGTCCGAAGAAATCACATTCCAAGTGGCTCCTTTCAACAGCGGACACCACGCCCTTCTAGGGTGGGACGCGTTTGCGAGCATTCAAGCCAAACCCCATTACGGGTACATGAAGCTTAAATTGCCCGGACCCAATGGGATCATCACTCTAGCTAGTGATCCGGACGTCGCACTCCGCGCTAAAAACAAAACCGCAGCGCTGGCCTTGGAAGCATTATCCGAAACCCTAGCGGCAGAAGAATTAACCACGCTACGCGCCACCGTGGACAGGGACGACGTGATACTCAACAAGCGACCCAAGTCCACCTCATTCAAACTCGCAGATGAGATAGTAAAATTCCAAGTCCACCCAACAGACCCCATGAAGACAACTTCCATCGGGACACAGTTGAACCCCGCTATGGACGTTGCACTGTGCGACTTCTTGCGCGAGAATTGGGATATCTTCGCCTGGCAACCATCGGACATGCCGGGCATCCCACGTGGATTGGCCGAACACAACCTTAACATAGTAAAGGGATACAAACCTGTTAAATAGACCCTAAGGTGATTTTCGGAGCCCAAACGGCAAGCCATGGGGGAGGAGCTAGCCAAGTTACTTGAGGCCGGATTCATCAGAGATATCAAACATCCGGATTGGCTGGCGAACCTGGTAATGGTACCAAATAAGGACAAATCCTGGCGCCTGTGCGTCGACTTCAAAAGACCTTAACAAGGCTTGCCCCAAGGATCCCTTTCCCTCCCTCGCATCGATCAAATCATCGATGCCACAGCCGGACACGACTCGTTGTGTTTCCTCGATGCATACTCTGGATACCATCAAATAAAGATGGCAGAATCCGACCAAGCTGCAACAGCTTTCATAACGCCATACAACCCTTTCTGCTTCAACACTATGCCTTTCGGGCTTAAGAATGCCGGAGCAACCTATCAACGCATGATTCAAACATGCCTGGAAAAGCAAATCGGCAAAACAGTGGAGGCATACATGGACGACGTCGTCATAAAAACAAGGCACATCGAAACTCTAATTGATGACTTGAGGCTTACGTTCGACAACTTACGAACATATGACATCAAGCTGAATCCGGAGAAATGCGTTTTCGGCGTCCCCTCTGGAAAACTACTGGGCTTCATCATTTCTAATAGAGGAATTGAAGCTAATCCGGCAAAAATCCGAGCTTTGTCACAGTTGGCTATACCAACAGACCTCGAACACATCCATAAATTAGCTGGATGTGTGGCTGCTTTGAGCCGCTTTATCTCCAGGTTAGGAGAAAAGGCATTGCCTCTTTATCGCCTCCTTCGGTGCACCGAACACTTCATGTGGACGGATGCAGCCGCAGCCGGACTAGATGAAATAAAGACCTTATTGGCCAGTAATCCAGTCCTAACAACGCCAACTATCAGCGAACCTATGCTGCTGTACATAGCTGCAACACATCAAGTTGTAAGCGCAACACTCGTCGTCGAACGAGAGGTTGACGGATACAAATTACCGCTACAGAAGCCGGTTTATTACGTATCCACGGTCCTCACCCCATGCAAATCCCGATACCCACACTATCAAAAAATTGCATACGCAGTCTTCATGGCATCCTGAAAGCTACGACACTACTTTCAAGAGTGTTCGATTACGGTGGCCTCCGAAGTACCACTCAACGATATAATAAATAACTGCGATGCCACGGGCCGGATGCTAAATGGGCCATCGAACTCCTTCCATTCGACATAACGTACAAGCCTCGGCGGGCTATCAAGTCGCAAGTATTAGCCGATTTCGTCGCCGAATGGACGGAAGCCGTACTCCCTAAAGAGTACGGCGCGTACTCTAACTAGATCATGTACTTTGACGGCTCTAAAATGCTGGCCGGATTGGGAGCAGGTGTAGTCCTGACTTCTCCCACCGGGGACACGGTCTAGTACGTCCTCCAAATATTATACACAGACTCCAACAATGCAGCCGAATACGAGGCTCTGTTGCATGGTCTCCGGATGGCAGTCTCTATGGGCATTCAACGCCTAGAGGTGCGTGGGGATTCAAACCTCACAATATCACAAATAAATGGAGACTTCGATGCCAAGGATCCGAAAATGGCGGCCTATCGCAATGCCGTTCTTAAAATGCCAGCTCGGTGCGAGGGGCTCAAATTCCACCATGTGCCTCGAGAAAACAATCAAGCGGCAGATATCCTTGCACGCATCGGTGCTAAACGCGACCCCGTCCCACCTAACATATTCCTGGAAAGGCTGTTCAAGCCATCCGTGGTATGGGAACGGGAGTCCGGCAATACCAGCACGGATCCGAATACATCCCCAGATTCCGAAGTATCAGACATAGTCGGAGGTTCTACCACCAAAATAACATCGTCAGCCCACGAAATAATGGTTGTCATCGCCTCGTGGACTGAGCCTTTCTTGGCCTACCTAAATAGGCAGGAGCTCCCTGAAGACCAAAATGAAGCATGCTGCATTGCCCGACGCTCTAAAGCTTACAAAGTCCATGAAGGAGAACTCTATAAGAAAAGTACTACCGGAGTGCTCCAAAGGTGCATCTCCGAAGAGGAAGGGCGGTAGCTCTTGGCTGAAATCCATGCCGGACTGGGCGGGCACCACGCTGCGGCTCAAGCACTAGTCAGCAAGGCCTTTCTTACAGGTTTCTATTGGCCGACGGCCCGAGCAGACGCACAGGACCTTGTCCAACACTGCGTCGGTTGCTAGCTCTTCGCCAATGAGAGCCATATGCCCCCAACCGCTCTCCAAACAATCCCCATAACTTGGCCCTTCGCGGTCTGGGGGTTGGATATGGTCGGACCCCTTAAAGGGGGAAGCCATAAGAAAAAATACTTATTGGTCATGGTTGAGAAGTCCACCAAATGGATAGAAGCCAAACCAGTGAAAACGGCCGAATCCGGACCAGTTAGAGACTTTATATCCGGGGTCGTACACCGATACGGTGTCCCTCACAGCATCATCACCGATAATGGCTCGAATTTCATGGACGATGAGGTGAAATCTTGGTGCGGCAAAATGGGCATTAAGCTCGATTATGCTTCCGTCTACCATCCTCAAACAAATGGCCAGGTCAAACGGGAAAACGATCTTATTATGAGCGGCATCAAACCCAGACTAGTGCGATCCTTGATAGAGTCGGATACTTAGTGGGTCGAGGAGCTCAACTCCGTACTTTGGGGGCTGCGGACCACGCCGAATCGCACCATCGGATACACACCCCTTTTTATGGTGTACGGCGCGGAAGCAGTACTACCATGCGACATAATACATGATTCGCCACGCGTACGCATGTACGAAGAGAAGGAAGCCGAGTTAGATCGGCAAGATAATTTGGATGCCCTGGAGGAGGAGCGAGATGTCGCTAAGGCCCGTTCCACATTCTATCAGCAACAGGCTCGACGATATCAAAGCAGAGAAGTGCGGGCCAAAACTTATAATATTGGCGAACTCGTTCTACGCTTACCAGAGAAGAAGAAGGACAAGCTCAAACCCAAGTGGGAAGGCCCCTTCATCATCGACAAAGTTCTCACTAGAGTAGCGTACCGCTTACTAATGCATCCGATAACAGACTCGAGCCGAACCCTTGGAATGCGGCCAGACTCCGGAGATTCTACGCCTAGCACCAAACTCAGTGTTCGTCTCCTTAACCCTCCTTTTTCAATTATGCTCCCTCCCTTTTTCCTTTCTCAATCCCCTTCTTTTCACACAAGTATTTCATACAGTGCGGATTCCCGGATTACTCTGGCCGCACTATGTGTGTAAACTTTACCTGGGGGCTTCCTATACGGAAGCTTAATATAAATTACTTTAAGGGCTTCTTACCCATCACACATGCGTTTCTTTTTCCATGTGTGACTTTTCTTCACCATTATATGCATCGATATGACTTAAGACGTGGCCAAGCTGGGTTGCCTGACTCCTGTGTTTATGCCCTACATTCCTGTTAATTCGGCTAGGGCATAAGGGGAGCACCTCTGCAATTGTTACTGTCGGTTGAGCCGGATGTGTACCTCACACTGGGTGAAGCCGAAAGCTAGTTTCCTTAAGAGAATATTCGGTCGGTGAACAAAAGATGTCTTCGTTTATTATAACATTAATCCCCAGAAGTTTCGCATCTTGCGCGTTGGTTCGCAGTCCGGACATGTGCCTTGACACATGCTTACCTAGGGAAAGGAACCCTTAACGGAACTATTCTCCCTGGAAGATTTTTCTTGCTAACCATGCAATATAACATAACTAGTTGGGTACTTGTCTGTTCAAGCACTTATGACCCCTACGCCTGGCCTCCACGCATACTCCGGTTTTATATAACCGAGCGGGTATTCGGACACACCCCAGACTTTAGGATCCGGGGGCTGAAGCGAAAAGGTCCGCCACGACAAATGATTTTAAATCCGGCTAGGGGCTACTTATGTCCATCGAATTACACAGTCATTTGGACTGATTATATTCATCCTCTATACCATCCAACATGCTATCTAACTTACAATCCTATTGAGAATACTTTGCGGCTAACGCCACCTGGTCATATACCAGACTCACGGGAATTTCTTGCCCATCTGGCCCGGCCGGTCCAACTTCGGCCATATGGTTCGGGTCCAGCTTGGTGTAGCGCGTCTTCACCATCGCCCATGCTTCTCTTGCACCTTGCCGGCAGGCGGATATCTTCCACAAACGGAAGCACTGTCGTGCTCCCTGAAGCATGTCCACAAGCCCCCCCCCCATGCCCTTTGGCAGGGAGCTTGAAGGCCACAAAGACCGCACAATGCCCTGCATCACCTGCCGAGCTCGCTCGTGCAGTTGTGAGAGGTCCTGCAGTAAATCACCTGCAGATGCGGGCATCTCCTCCTCAGGGCAACCCGTCAGCATTCCTGCAAACATAACTTTTTCAATATGCTTCCTTGCCGAACTATACTATAGTTCGATTAGGCACTTACGATAAATGCCGCGGCGAAGCCTTTTGTTCTCCTTCACGGAGTCCGCCAGCTGTGCGGGACGTCTTTCAATTCCACGTCCAGCCGAACATTGGCATCTTGGAGCATATTCTTATCATGCTTCACTTGCGTCAGGATGCGCTCACCGGCCTTTAGTTGCCTCTGGAGATGCGACTCGTCCTCCCTGCCGCCCTCCGGATTTACTCCGGGGTTGTCTACATAACTCTCTGTTAAATTTGTCATACTAGCCGGTTGCCAACTAGTGCATTTTCATATAATTCAGATAAATATTACCACACGAGGCCTTCTGGGATTCCTCTAGCTTGGCAACTGTGGCACTCAGTTGAGTCTTGCACTCCTCTAGCTCCCGAGCCAATTGCTCATTCTTATCAACAAGAACCTGCGCAGGAATTGATACTTAAAACTGTTGTTTCAACCGTTTCAAGTGTCAGGGGCTACTACTATATACATGCTCATCAAGCTTTCTTACCCGTATATCTTTGGTATACTGGACTGTTGCCCGGGCAAGTCCGCTTTGAGAAGCTCGGATGTATGCGTCTCCCGAATTGAAGGCATTAAATGCCTCTTCGGAGAAGATGTTGTTGCGAAGCACGGCCCGTCGACGCCGATGATCCATGGCGCTCTCTACCTCCGAATTGGTGGCGGAGAGCATATATGCGTCCTCTATCGGAGGACTATGCGGCGTCGGCCCTACATCTGCCTCCTCTCTCGAAGTTGGTCTTGGAGCCCGACTGGTGGAGGCGTGGTTGGCAGGATCTCCGGATACAGTCCGGATACTCCTCTTCCTCCCAAAATGTACGAAGGGCACTGTTATGCTTCAAACGACAACAAAATTGCATGACAGGTTGTTTTCTTACCTCTGTAGAGGCGTGTCAGTTCTAATCGCCTTCCACTTGAGCCTACCCAGTCCGGACAGCTGTGGCTGACGGGTCCCTAGGGGCTCGGCCCTGCGCTCCGAATGTTTCTTCTGCAAAAGCACGACATATCAGGGATAAGGTGTGACATCATGAAAGAATTCTCTTCGAAGGATCGAGTTTTTGGCTTGGCTTACACGCGACGAAGGTAACAGTCTGGGATAATCGACGGTAATAGCAACTGGGGTGCCGTCACGGCTCGCCCGATAAAATATCCCGTTGAAAAGCACCACGGCCGCATCTAGGTCTTCTTCGAGTCCTAGATCCAGGGCCCTTTCGTGGTCCTCTGGCTGTGGAGAAGGGCTGGTGATTCCTTCCACGTCCCTCCTCAGTTCCTTCTTGGAAATATCGACGCAGGTGAACTTTAGCAAAGAATGCCACAATAAGTGAAGCGATAAAATAAATAACGACTTACCCAGTTTGGGGGATTGTACATGGAGAATCCGTCTCGCGGTTTGATATGGAGGAATTCCTCCTCTTCTCCTTTGTACAGGTCGGACGGTATCCTTGCCAGAGCGGTGGGGGAGTCCGGACCCTTATGGCTGCAGCGGGTGGCATAGTCTGTCCCGTTGTAGTGCCACATGGGATTGCTCCGATATTGAAGCGGCTGCACTCCCCGCATTATACATATTGCCATCACCTCGACTATCGTCAGTCCAGATTTGGCCAGTAACTTTATCTTGTTCATCAGGAAATATACCTCCCTGGAATCCTCTTCTTGAGGGCCTCGGGGGCGCCAGCTTAGACGCGCCCTCGGTGGAGAGTCACTAAACTTGGGGAGTCCCGTCCGGATTGGATCCGAAAGAGGAGCATCGTCAATATAAAACCACTCTGAAGCCCAGTTGTCTGGAGCCTTCTTGGGAGTACCGGACAGGTATCCGGTCTCGGCAGTACGGTCTCGGCAGTACGCCATACTTCGGCGCCGCCCACTTGACATAGGGATTCTCCCTGGTTGCGGGGGACAAGGCAGAACAACTTCTTCCACAATCCAAAATGAGCCTCATAGCCTAGAAATAGCTCGCAAAGGGCGACGTACCCTGCTATATGCAGTATGGAGGCTGGGGTAAGATTGTGAAGCTGGAGGCCGTAGAACTCCAGAAGCCCGCGAAGGAATGGATGAATAGGAAACCCGACGCCCCTTAACAGGTGCGGAATTAAGCATATTCGCTCCTCTGGAGACGGATTGGGGGATCTCTCCGCTTGTTCTCCGCCATTATAGGTGGCCACTCCGGCTCGCACAGGGACCATGAATGCCGGCGGGAGGAGCCCTTGGGTTTGTAACTTTATCAAGCGGCTATGAGAAACTAAACACTCTCCCCAGTCTCCCGGCTTGGGGCAAGGGGAGCGAGCAGAAGAGTTGCGACGACCGGCCATGCTGGAATGCTTTTTTCTGGGCGCTCTATTGGATACTTGCTCGAGGAGGGAGAATGAGGTTTGGATCCGGGAATCCCCGTCTCTTCAAATAGGCGGCTAGCCCGAAGGACCAAGGGTGCCAAATGCAACAATGCCTCGACTCACATTCGTTCGACATGTGGAAATGGTCATTATTGATACACAGAAGCCGAGGAGTATAACATTCATGAAGACGCCGGACACTGTTCGTCGTGATGGGAACCGTGGAGTATTCGGATGAGGAACCCGTCTTGCAATGCCGAAGACAAGACTGCGCGCCAGACTCATCGTCATTGAAGCCTGGTTTAGGGGCTACTGAGGGAGTCCTGGATAAGGGGGTATCCGGACAGCCGGACTATATTTATCATCCGGACTATAGAAGCGTCAAGATACAAGACTCAAGACTTCGGCTCGTGTCCGGATGGGGCTCTCCTTTGCGTGGAAGACAAGCTTGGCGATCCGGATATTATGTTTCCTTCCTTGTAAACCGACTCTATGTAAACCCTAGCTCTCCGGTGTCTATATAAACCGGAGAGCATGGTCCTTAGAAGGCCGATCACAATTACAATCATACCATCATAGGCTAGCTCGTAGGGTTTAGCCTCTACGATCTCGTGGTAGATCTACTCTTGTATTCCACATATCTTCAATATTAATCAAGCAGGAAGTAGGGTTTTACCTCCATCGAGAGGGCCCG
Organism: Triticum aestivum; assembly: GCF_018294505.1. Classification (NCBI taxonomy): domain Eukaryota; kingdom Viridiplantae; phylum Streptophyta; class Magnoliopsida; order Poales; family Poaceae; genus Triticum; species Triticum aestivum. The sequence goes on from NC_057810.1 coordinate 581,424,236, forward strand.
AACCTGGGTAAACATTGTGTCCCTTGCTTCCTGTTACCATCAGCCTAAGACGCACAGATCGGGACCCCCTACCCGAGGTCCGCCGGTTTTGACACCGACAATGACCACTTCTCTGAAGTCACGAGCAAGCGGCAAAGGAGCTGAAAGGACCTTAACTGGGAGGAGCTAAACATTGAGCCCAAATATTTACATCAGCTTGATGCTCCCATAACCGAAGAGGGGGTCCGTGAGGCTATCAAAGAGATGCTGAGTGTAGTGATGGAGCTATGGGCCGATTGTTGGGCGGGCCAGACACAGAAACTACACTTAACACTTGATTTTTAGGCCCAACTTTTCTGTCTTCCTTCCCTATTTTCTCTTGGGCTGGGTGGCCTGAGGCCCAATTTGTCTCCAACATAGCTCTGCCCCTGATTTAGTGACAAGGCACCCGGGTCGGATGTCTTCACTAAAATGTTCTTCGAAAAGTGTTGGAACACCATCAAAAGCGACACCATGAGAGTGGTTCATCGCTTTGAATCCTTGAATACCACCAACCTCCACTCGCTCAACTCCACTTCGGTTTGCCTCTTCTAATTTGGAAACTCAAAAAAGTGGACTTGAAATTCTTGGAAGACAAGGTGGCTAGAAAGTTGGTCACTTGGAAAGGTCAAAAGATAAGTACCATTGGGTGGACGGAGCTGGTCAAGTCCGTCGTCACCTCTCAAGTGGTCTACTTCATCATCCCTCTTATCATTTCACCGAACATGCTTCTTAATGTCAACAAGCTTGAGAGGGGTTTTCGTTGGTCCATTTCCAATAAAACCACCCAAGCACGATGCAAGGTGAACTGGGACATTGTTTGCCACCCTAAAGGATATGGTGGACTTGAGGTGCTCAACACTGACAAATTTGCAAGGGCCTCAAGATTGCGATGGCCGTGGTATGAGTGGCAGGAGTCGGCTAAGTTGTGGGTGGGTATGGAAAACCCATGCGATGAGGACGACCTCAACTTCTTTTATGCCCCCACTACCATCACCGCGGGCAATGGGGTGAGGACCCCCTTATGGAAATCCCCATGTCTTCTTGGTCACAAGACGAAGGAGATTGCACAACTCATTTTAGAAGCCCCATCAAGGAAACAATGGAAAGTGTGTGAGGCACTAAAGGAAGACGCTTGGATCTTCAAGATCAACCCTACTATCATGGTCTCTTTTGAGCATATACGTCAATTATTCACCCTATGGATGCTTGTACATGACTTCCAACTAAATTAGCAAGCTGAGGATGGTATCATTTGGAAGCATACTTCTAGTGGAAAATACTCGGTGCACTCTGCTTACAATGCACAACTCTTGGGTATGCTTTTGTCCCCCATGGACAAAATGGTGTGGAAGGTTTGGGACCCCCAAAGGTCAAGTTCTTTACTTGGTTGGCAATACAAGATAGGATTTGAACCATGGATAACTAGCCAAATGTGGATGGCTGAATTGCGGAGTTTACACTTTTTGTAAATGGGAACAAGAGATCAGGACACACTAATAGGAAATACCTTATAGGTAGAAGCCTAACAGTAGCGATGGGTAAGTGACCGACACTGATGTTAAGTAGCAGTAGCGCGGGCCAGTAACCCATGCTATAGGCATAGGGTAGTAGTGGCGATGGCTGCCACAACCTGGGCTGCTGCTAAATGGGCCCCAAGGTACCCCCGGGTCAATCCATAGTAGCAGCACGGGGCTTATAACCCGCGCTACAACTAACATGCTACCTGTAGTGCGGGCCCTTGAGTCCACATCACCACTACTCTTACACGGGCCAGCTAGGGCCCCGATTTAGCAGCAACTCTAATTTCAAGCCCGTGCTATAGGTATTGGACTTAGCAGTAGTGCTAGCCGCCTGCCCCGTGCTACTGCTAAGCTCACCTTATCCCCCACCCGGCGGCCGTCCATTTACTCATCTTCGTCATTCTCCTCACTCTCTCTCTCTCACTCTCGTTTGTCTCTCCTTGCCGCCGCCGCTCCCACTCCTCCTCCATCAAGGTAGATCCTCCCTATACCCCCCTTGCTCCCCCTCTACCTCCCTCCCTCCACCTCCATCCCTCCATCCTCCCTCTATACTTGTAGAATGTAGGTTTATTGAATGTTTTGTAATCATCTCTGTCGGCGTTCTGGGAACGGGGGACCCCAGACTTGCCTGCCTGTGGCCTGCAGCGTGGCTCAAGGGGCAGCCCAGCACGGCCCATCTTCATCAGCACGAGCTCAAGACCCTCGCGAGGGGCCAAGCCTCGCGGGGTGGACGACAGGAAGCTTCCTCAGGCACGGCCTCGTCAGGCTGGCTCGCGAGGAGGCAGAGAGATCAAGGCAGGGTACCTCACGAGGTGCCCATGATGCAAGCCATGACGACCAAGGGCGCCAGGCGGGCGCCATCCTGCGCAGTGTCCTCCTTTCCTCTTTGGTGCAAAGGGACCAAGCGCAGGCGAGAGCATCAAGCAAAGGAATCCGTTTCGATGCAACAAGACCAAGACCGTTGCAACGGCAGGAAGGGAGTCATTGTGGAGCCCAAGCCGGCGTCACCACCAGAGCCTTTGACAGGGGAGGACCAACTTTAGTCAGGATAAGTGTACTAGATGTTCCCCTTCAAAATGGCCAATTGTTGGCGCCCTTCCCGCTCAATATTTGGGAAGAGGCCCAGGGCCTTTGCCTATAAATAGGACTAGCCACCCACAAGGTAGAGGAATCTAAAAACGCATCATCTGAAAACTAGTAGGAAGAGCGACTGAAGTCCCCCTAGCAGTTCATCGCACCAGCCAAGAATAGACCCTCGCGAGGCCGTTCTTCCTTGTATTGTTCATCATCAGCCCAAGAGGCAATCCACCACACCACAAACTAGAGTAGGGTATTACACCACAATGGTGGCCCGAACTAGTATAAACCCTGTGTCTCTTGTGTTGTTCCTTTCATAGCTTAGATCCTAGCAAGGCGGCGAGGAGCAGGTAGGTAGAGGGCGAGATATCTATGCGCACCCCAGTGCTCGAACCTAGAGGGTCTGCCGGAACCCGAAATCCAACATTTGGCGCGCCAGGTAGGGGTGCGCCGGAATTCGTCTTCCGCCGCCTTGTTCTTCACTGACCACCGCATCCATGTCAGACGCTCGTCGGGCCCGCGCCGAGCGTCGAGCCACTCTCGTTTCCCGCGTCGCCCGGACGGCCCCCGTCGGTGGCCGCCCCCGCCATTCCCCGTCGCCTGCCATCAACGCCGCCACCGGCCCGGCGGGGAACAAGCAGAAAGCATCGTCCCAGCATCCGTCTGTGAGGCGAGACGGCCGCACTGCTACTCCCTCACTCACCCCAGCTGGTTCTTCGTCCCGCGCACTCCGCGCGCCCATGGAGGCTCGAGCTGCGCTCATCGCGGCAAATGAACTCCTGTGCTACCGCCCAGTTGACGACGTCTACGAAGAGTGGCTCGACCGCGTCGCCGAGCTCGTCCGCGCCACAGGGGGCTCGCTCGCACCGTCCATCTCGCTGCACTGCGCCCCGACCTGCACGGACAATGAAGCTCCGAGGGCGCCTCAGCCGCCTCCCCCTCAAGAAGGCGCCCTGGCCCCAAGGCGCGTGGCCCCTGGGCAGAACCTACTCCGTCCGGTGCCAGCGCAGCAAGAGCAGAGTTATCGAGAGGTCCCTCGCCCCCAAGAAGCTACCCGAGTGCTCCCTGCTCCGGCCCGTCACGACCACGCTCCTGTTCCAGCACGCCAAGACCCCGCGCTGCTCCCAGCTGCAGCGCATGGGGACCCGCAAGACCAAGCTCTTTGTCACCAAAGGCCTCCCGTGGCCACAGCAGGCTGCCGTGCCTTCACCACTAAGCTGCGCAGCGTCGCGTGACCCTGTAAGTTCACGCCAGACCTGCCTCCTCGCTACGACGGCACGGCCGACCCTGCGGAGTTCCTCCAGCTCTATGAGCTGGGCATCGAAGCCGCCAACGGGGACGAGAAGGTCATGGCGAACTGGTTTCCCATGGCACTCAAGGACGGGGCTCGCACCTGGCTCCTGAACCTGGCTCCTGGCACGATCTCCTCCTGGGATGAGATGCGCACTCGCTTCATCGCCAACTTCCAAGGTACTCACGACCGGCCACCTGCCGTGAGCGACATGCGCCACATCAAGCAGCAACCAGGGGAGACCCTGCAGAAGTACATCCAGCGCTTCAACAATACACGCCTCAAGATTCCCAAGGTGATCGAGGAGGCCATCATCTCAGCCTTCTCCGACGGTGTGCGTGACGTCAAGATGAAGGAGGAGCTGGCGATCCATGAAGATCTGTGCACTTCCTTGGAGCTGTTCAACCTGGCGACCGAGTGCGCCAGAGCTGAGGAAGGGCGCCTTTCCCTCCTCGAGCTGCCAGCCGCAGACCCAGAAGAGAAGAAATCCAAGGCCAAGGACGTGAAGCGCAAGGGGGCTGCCGTGCTCGCGGCAGAACCAGACATCAAGCGGGGCAGAGATCAGTCCGAGTCTTTCAAGGGCAGCCGATACTGTGTGTACCACGACCTCAACACCCACAACACCAACGAATGTCAAGAGCTCCGAGCCATGCGAGAAGGGAGGATCGGCCGACGCCCCGACCACAACGATCGAGGCTACGACCGAGGAGGAGGAAGGAACGCAGGACGCTGGGAAGACCGCGGCCCTCGCCAAGGGTGGCGCGACCGGCCTTGCGAGGATCGCTGGCAGGATCAGCCTCGCGACGGAGACTGGAGGGATCAACCTCGCGAGGATTGTCCGCAAGGAAACGTAGGCCTCCCTCCTCTGCCGCCGCAGCCAAGGAGAAATGAGGACCATCATCAGGACAAGGGGGCTGGGGGCTTCCAGGAGCCGCGCGTGATCGCCTGCATCCTGGGCGGAGCTCAAGCCCCAGCCTCTCAACGCATCTTCAAGCAGTTCGCCCGCGAAGTGAATGCAGTCCTTCCCAAGCTCGAGGCCACGCGCCCTCTCAGGTGGTCAGCATGCGCCATCATGTTCAGCTCAGCGGATTAGCTCAAGTGCGCGGCCACAGCCGGAGTCCTCCCGATGCTTTGCTCCCCAATCATCAGCAACGTGGGAGTCACCAGGATCCTCATCGATGGCGGGGTAGGGCTCAATGTCCTGTCCGTAGAGACGTTCAACAATCTCCAAGTGCCTTACAATCAGCTTCAGCCAACCAAGCCTTTCTCCGGAGTCACCGATGGCTCCACGGTTCCGATTGGGCAGGTTCGCTTCCCAGTCACCTTCAGGGCGCGCAACAACTACCGCACTGAGCTCATCGACTTCGACGTCGCCCACATTCGCCTGCCATACAACGTCATCCTCGGGTACCCAGCTCTCACCAAGTTCATGGCCGTGACTCATCACGGCTACAACGTCCTCAAGATGCCAGGAAGCAGCAGAGTCATCATGGTGCCTTGTGAAGAAAGAGACGAAGTGTGCTCCCTGGAGCGAGCTTTTCAGGCCGCATCACTTGAAGACCCACACCGCGGGAGCGGGAGGTTCCCTGAGGCCGCTCCCAAGAAGAAGAAGACATCTCCAGGCCCGACCCCTCAGGAGGCAGGCCCCTCAGGGTCTGCGCCTGCTCAGGGGGCACCTCCTTCTGTCGCATAGGAAGGCGCGCTCGGCGCCCTCCTCAAGCAAGGCTCGGGGGGCTCCCTCCTGGAGGGCCACCGACCTTGGTAAGGTCACGAGGGAGGCGCTTGGGCACCACTTGGAGGCGTGTTTCAAAGCATGTTTCCCTCAGGAAGGAGCAAGGCAAGGAGGGCCAAACCCTCAGGAGTTCGTCAGTCAGATCACGCAGGAGTTGCAGGAGTCAAGAGTCATGAGTGGCAGCCGCCGCTTACCCGCCGCAGCTCCCCATCCAGGCGAGGATGGTGGGATGCATGTCTGCATCGACATCCCAGGGCTCAACCGAGCCGCCTCTTAGGAGTGCTTCTGGCCCTCACGTGCGGGGCGCTGCGAAGGCCCACCCCACAGCTACGTTCGCATGCCCTACGGCTTGCCGAACGCGGCCGCCACGTACCAGCGCCTCATGAGGAGCATCCTGGAGGCTCAGGAGGCCAGGTGTTCTGCAGTCCTGGCGGAGATGGAGATGGTCCACGAGGAGCCACCAGCGCCTCCGGAACCTCCCGAGGCTCCTGGGCTTGGGGGCTCATGAAGATCGGCTTCCGCAGCCCACGACATCCGCTACTTCAACACCCCTTCGTCTTCAATGCTATCAGGTGACATCCTTCAAGTTTCGTTTCCAGCTGGGAGCGCCCCCAGGGCTGCATTATTCCCAGGCCGCGTGGGTCTGTCCTTGCGGCATGTATCTCATTTTTACTTTATGTTCCTAGCTTACTTTGTTGGGGGCGCCCCTCAGGCTGCATCATCCCCAAGTCGCTCGGGCCAGACCCTGCGATGTATGCCTTCCCTGCATCTATCTAATTGAACTCGCTTCTTCGTGATTAACGTGCTTGACCTAGTTGCCCGCTCAACTGACACCAACCGATGGAGCTGTTCCCCAATGGCACAACGCTTGCGCATGGGTCCGTCCATGCAATGTCGAAAAACCTGAATGGCTGAGCTCTGGCCGCGGCAGCCCCGCACAACGCCACCTCCTCAGGCCTTCAGTTCCTCGTCACCTCTCCAAAGCAACCAACGGCTGACCGCCGCTTGTCATAGCGGACTCTTGTTCTTCTTGTGGTGGGCCTGTAGGATCCCTTCAAGGACCAGCGCCAGGCGAGGCCCTCGCGCCGTCTTCTTCACTCTCGTCCGCGTGAACTGCTTGCACCTTAAAGGGGGGCACCTGAGCATCGCGACTCATGGGCTCCTACTGGCTCTCCAGCCCTCACCCTCTGGCCTTGTCCACGGCATCGCGACCTAAAATACTAGCGACGGCTGAGACCCGCTCGAGGGCCGGGACCCGAGGACGTAGAGCAGAAAGGGGAGCAAAGGCGAGAGGGAAGAGGCACGCGGGGACCTCGCCGGGCAACCCCTCGCTGGCCGATGCGCGGACCTAGCGCCGCACAAGGAAGCGGTTCCTGACTCTCGAGATAAGTCACCCTCCGGAAACACTAGCTATCGCAGCACTGTCCCCGCATCCAATGCAATCCCGTGTTAGCAACGTCGCGCTCCTTTCTCACCGAACGATGGCTGCTTGAGCGCTAAAGGGGACCTCCTGAGCATCGCGACTCAGGGGCTCTTACTGGACCCCGGTCCGCTCACCTCCTAGCCTTGACCACGGCATCGCGACCTGGCATACCAATGACGGCTGAAGCCTGCCTTGGGACCGGGACCTGTCGGCGCAGAGCACCAAGCCCTCGTGAGGTTCAAAAGGAAGAACTAAGCTAAGACGGAATAAGCATCTCGCACCACTTCATGGCAAGGACTATATTAACAAGCAGAACCACAAGCATCTTACAAGCCCCCACGGGGCGCGCTTTCCGATTCCTCGTAGGGAACAGAGGGAACAGGTCCTAGAGAACGCCAACTATACGTGTGTCATGGATTTGTCACGGCAGATGTCCTTGTGAAAGGACTTAGTCGTGGAGCCATCGCTACGGGTTAACTTGAAGGGGTTAAAGCGGACACGAAGACACAAGGGTTTATACTAGTTCGGCCCCTTCGATGAAGGTAAAAGCCTACGTCTAGTTGTGATGGAATTGATGTGGTTTCGATGGCTAGGGAGCAAACAAGCTTCGCCTAGGCTCGAGTTGTTGTTGTCTTTCTTTGAACCGCCGCCGGGTCGTCCCCTTATATACACGGGTGACGCCTGTCGGTCCACAGAGTCCCACACCGGTTCATACTCGTATCCCGGTTGGTCTCTCTCTATTCCTAACTTACAATGCAACTTTACATATCAAGCCGGTTTACGGCTACAGGTTCTAAACCGACTACAGGCCTTGGGCCTTCATCTGCTTAATCACCTTTATACTACTAATGAAGCTGACCCGGCCCAGGTAGGCCGGTTTACGCCCAGTGGTAATATCCCCAACATTAGGCCCCAGATTGATTTGAACTGGTTCATGTCAATCCTTCACAAAAATCTTTGTCTTCAACATCTTCTGGTAATTGGTAAACCGCCATGTCGTCATCATCTCTGGTTGCTGTAAACCGGCATGACGTTCATCATGAAGTTAACATTTATGACGCCTTCTTTTATTAATAGATCTGCGATACCCAAGGCAGCAGCTCCACTTCTGAATCTTGTGGCTCTTGGATTCACGCGCCTGACACACGTCCCCTGCCTTATAAATAGGACCGAAGGGTCATTTCCTTTTTTCCCCTTCGTCTCTTTCTCTTCGTCTTCCTCGCGTCGCCAGCCTCGGAGCTCCGCCACCGCCATTGACCTCTGCACCGTCTTGGGCCACTGCATCAACCTGACCGCTCCAGAGCACTGCGGTAGCTTTCCGCATCTTCCCCGATTCTGGTAAGCCTTCTGCTCTTCTTAACATAGATCTGTTCTAGGGTTTCGTGTTCATGCCGTGTTCCTCACTTGTTCATGCTCGTACCCAGACTCCTGGATAGATCTGTGAAACCCTGCTCTGATTAGCAGTAGCCTTTTAGCATCCACCTGTAGTTTCACGCTCAAGTCCATAGATCTCATCTACATACCTGCCCATTGATTCACTTCCGTTCTGCTTTAATCTTTTGAATATTTTCTGTTTTTCTGAACTTGCTTCAGATCCATTACTACAATAGGACCTTGTGAAACATGTTTCTGCATACTTAGCCATCCGCAACCTCAGTTGCTTTCAATGTTTAGATCAGGCGGTTTAACTTAATATAGGAAAAATTATTAAACCGGTATATACCATTAGTCCCCTTGTTGAACCGCCAGACTTCTTCAGTCTTATTATGCTACCTCATAGAAATCCAGTTTAAATGTACTGCCTCCAGTTTAACATTGTTCATACCAGCGCATTCTTGAACCGGAATCACTTATTTCTTGTAGATCTCATCATGGCCAAACAAGTATATGAGTGCAACTGGGTTCCTTCTCGCGTCACAGAAACTCAGCTGGATGATTTAGTTTCGATTGGCGCTTTAGACAACAAAGATACTATCCACTGGAGGGTTCCTGGTGATGAATGTCCTCCCACACCTCAAGAGGGAGAGGTTGTGATTTTTGCGGACCATTTAGCCTGGGGCTTCAAGCCGCCCGGTTCTAAATTTTACCGAGATGTGTTAGCCAATTTTCAACTTCGCCCGCAAGACACTGGCCCCAACTCTGTTACCAACTTATGTCACTTCCAAGTACTTTGCGAGGTATACCTTCAAGAGGAACCCACAGTTGAATTGTTTAGAGATTTTTTCCACTTAAACCGCCGCACATAATTCACTGATGGTCCCAATACCGAATTGGGCGGTATGGCAATTCAGAAAAGGAAAGAAATCACTTATCCCTGCAAAGATACTTCCCTTGATGATGAAAATCCTTTGCCTGGCTTTCGTCCGGAGCGGCTCAGCAATACATACCCCTTCCCACAAAGGTTAAGTGCCAAGGAGAGGAGTAAATACGCTCCGCAATTATCCAAGCTCCGAGCCTTCATGGCCAATGGTTTAACAGGAGTAGATCTCACACGCTGTTGGATATCATGGAGCATACTGCCTCTCAGCCGGCGCTCCGGTTTAATATGCAAGTATACTGGTAGCGTTGATGACCCACTCCGACACACCAACATCCAGCTCTCCGATGATGAAGTCACAGATGCTGTGAAGAAAATGCTGGACGAACTGGAGCACCTCTGCGCTCAAACCGGCCTGCTCCCTTTCTGTGCTACCAACAAACCGCCAGCTGTAAGATTTTGATTGTACTTTTTACTGAACCTGTTATTGCTATCTCTGTCTGATATCAATTGCTGCTTAACCAGGGTGATAATCCGTTTTGGAGCAAGAAGCTTCCACAAGATAAACCGGAGAAAGCAGAACGGTCAACCCGGCTAAAGACCAAGGTCATCAAGAAGCCTGCTAAAAAGAGGAAAACCACTGCTTCATCTGATCCGGCTGTTGATGATGATGTGGGTAATTCGGACCTTGAGGTAGAACTCGATTCACTAGGCCTACTTTTTACACGCCTTATTGATGATGATACTTGTCAGGACGACGCTGAAGCCGGTAATGCTGATGTCGGTGAGGTAAGTATTCTCTCTTCCGATTCAGATCCTTTGCCATTGCCAAAATTTCGCCAGGCAAACCGAAAAGTTAAATTTTCTCATCCTCTTGCTTATTTGGATCCCAAATTTCTTATGAAGACTCAGCAACATGAAGCTCGCCGCACAACCCGGCACAGCGGCCAGGTAGTTACCTCCGCCGGTTTACCAAACAGTCCGGTTCGAAAACGCCGCTCTGAGGTGTCTGACCTTTTTATTAATTTATATCCTAAAGCGGGTTTCATCCGTCAACCTCTTAATCCGTCCGACTTTGATTATTAGGTTACTTCCCATTCTTCCTCTGGTGAATCGTCGGCCACTCAGCTGCCACCACTGAAAACGGTTCTTGGTTAAGCTAGACTAAACATATGCTTCTGGTATACCACGTTATAACTTATGCTGTTCCTTGACTCTTTGTTTCTCTTTCAGGGCTAAACCTAAACCGAGCAAGAAAGCCCGCCTGGATAAAGCGGCTGAGGAAGATGTCGCCCCTGAACAGGATAAAACACCAGATCTTGAAACGTTCGTTTATGAGGATATTCCAAATGATCCTCCCTTGCAAGATGATGCTATTCCTGAGAAAAGGCCTATCAATACCTCAGTCCCTGTTGACCAGCCTGCCAGCTCCGCCCGGATTGATAGATCCTGCAGTCCTTCAAAGCCTGCCGATAAACCGACCGCGCCAATGCAAACCGGCGAGTCCAAGGATGATGACGTTGTAATTACCGGCTAGGTCGCTTTGAACCAGGGAATCCTGTCGCTATGGCCAAGCATACTGTGAAAGAAGATTTTTCTGCCATGAACAAGGGCAAATGGGATGTTGATCTGGAAACATATGCTGCTCTGAGTGCCCAAGATCTTCATTCTGGTTACTTGAACCGGCTATATACTAGTCGTGACTGTGAAGCTGGCCTGGTAAAGATGATGAGAGATAAATTTGAGGTAACTTCCTTGTGCTTCTTCTTTCTTTAATTACTGCCACTGTATTAATCCTCCTAGCCCCCAAGGGCCGGTTTGTAACCTTCTTCAAGCCGGGACTTGAATATAGTCCTCAATACTTTGAAATCCATCAATGTAGCCCCCAAGGGCCGGTTCAACTTAGTATAGTTAAACCGGGACTCCAATAAAGATTCTAACATCAGAACATAACTGAGCAAATAGCCATTAGCCCCCAAGTGCCAAGTTGAATACCTGTATTGAGCTTGGGACTTTGCGATTTAGTAATAGATGAAAATTGAAGGTGCATTAGCCCCCAAGTATCAAGCGTATAACTTGTTATGTGGTTGGTACTTCAAATTCTTGTACCATTTGTTGAAAGCCAAGCACTGTCTTTATGCAGGCTGAAGTGAGGATCAAAGAGGACCGGATTACTGATCTGCAGGAAACTTTGAAAACCCAACAAGCTGAAACCGACAAGGCAAGGGAAGAAATAACCAGCACTTTGAGCATCACAGAACAGCTGAAGGAGGGCTTCAAGAAGGAGCGAACTGATTGGGCCACTGAGAAGGCCGCTTTAATAAAAAGAGCTGAAAACGCTGAAGCTGCCCTTAAACCGGTGGTAGATGAGCTGACCGCCGTAAAGCGGCAAGTACATTCCATGACCGCTGCTATCTTTGGTAAGCTCCTTTTGGTTTCCTGGACAACTCTGGCCTGCTTATAATAGATCCGGTTTGTGATCTTTCCTGTATTGTTGCAGGTACACGCATTGGTCACTTAGGGTCAGATGTTCGGAAGAAGTTGAAGGCTGCCTACACTTTAATTGAACAGCTGTATACCGGAGCGCAGCGGATCATCACCACTGCATCTCATAACAATCCGGCACCCACTTTAATCCAAGATACTCTGAATAGGTTGTCAATGCTTCCTGCTCGGATTGAAGAACTGAAAAAATCTGTTGCTCGAACCAGAGCCATTAACGCCTTAATCCGGGCAAAAGCATGGGTGCCGGATTTCAATCCTGTTGAAGCAGCTCAAGGCTATCCCAGCTTGAAGGAAGATGGCTCAGAGTTCAATGAAGATGATTTGAGGGCGATAAACCGTGCAGTACGCCCTCTGGCTTGTTAATTGGCTGAAGAGGCTGACTTGTCGCATTATCAAGCTCAGTACAATGAACAGAACAAACGAGTGGCTGCACCAATTCCTGAAGCGGAGAATCTGGTTCCTCCAATCCGTAAGCATACTTACGCTCCTGATATTGAACCGTCTTCTCTGATCCATGAAGAGGCTGTCTTTCAAGCTTTAATGGGAATCGACTGGACCACTGTTGATTTCGAGCCAATGGGTAGAGATGAGGAAGCTGAAGCGGCGCGGGACGACCCACAACCATCAGACCGGTTTGATGAGCAGGCTTGAACCCGAAGCCAGTTTAAACCAGTGCCTTATTATGATCCGCCAAAATAACAATGATCTTATTTGGGCACCACGTTGCCTTGTAATAGAATAGCCAATACTTCTACTTTAAATATGCCTTCGTGGATACGTACTGATGCTTTTGCTTGAAATCCTCAATTTATATTTCCTGCAATCAGAAAATCTTGAACTGCGGTGGCGGCTATACCGCCAACCAGTTTATAACCTTGATATATATATATATATATATATATATATATATATCAATGTATTTAAAACATATAATCAAATATGCAATACAAAATACCTGCCATCGCTGGGCATAAAGTTGGCTTAGCCAGGCTTGAAACGGAGGTTTTATAAACCGTTACCATCAAAGGGGAGAAAACAACTCCCATGTAAACCGTGCTGGGTCATTATGAGCCCCCTGCTACTTCATGATGTTAACAGGAAAGTTAAACCGGGCATATTTCTCCGGAGTACAAATGAACCGATTTCCGTCAGCTGAACCGGTAAAAAAGTGTTGTTGGTTTAAAGGAAACACAACAAAAATTGAAGAATAGTCATAAAAGAAATATGGAAGCAAAGGCAATAATAAAAACCGTTTGCAAAAACATGCTTTACTGAGCTGATTAGATGGTGTTACCACGGTCGGACAAGACCAAGCCCCCAATAGGAGTGACAATGGTTCAAGTCAGCCAGGTCCCCAAATGAAACCGTGGCATTTATGCCGATCAAAAGGCGTGGCAATGGTTCGGGTTCGACCAAGCCCCCAAGTGATTCTGTGGCCTTAGGTCGATCAAGAGGCGTGACTGGTTCAGACTTGACCATGTCCCCAAGTGATCTGGTGGCTTTCGCCTATCAAAAGGTGTCGCATTGGTTCGGACACAACCAAGGCCCCAAGTGATATCACAAAGCTTTTTTGAAAAGCAAATTTCAAGGGGTAAACCAGAGGCCGCTTTAAAACAGAACCACTCCATGTAACCACACATGATATGAAAGGACAGAGACCCCGCTTTAGCTGAGGCTCCGGTTTTATTATATCAATGATAATATATATAGTGCCATAATATGTACATAGATAGAGCCGATGGCTCAAGTGTAGTAAGGCCGAAGATGAGCTATATTCCACGGCCTGTAGGTCTCCTCCTCTGATGTGCGTGAGTCTTTATGCTCTCGAATATCAATCAAATAGTACGACCCATTGTGCAGATTCTTGCTGACCATGAAAGGTCCCTCCCAAGGTGGGGATAACTTGTGCATATCCGTCTGATCTTGGATGAGCCAAAGCACCAAATCTCCTTCTTGAAAAGTTCTGGTTCTGACCCGGCGACTGTGATAGCGACGAAGATCTTGTTGATAAATCGTTGAGCGGGCAGCCGCTATGTCACGCTCCTCATCTAATAGGTCCAAAGCATCTTGCCGTGCTGTCTTATTGTCCGCTTCAACATAAGCCGCCACACGAGGCGAATCGTGTCGGATATCACTAGGGAGAACCGCCTCTGCTCCGTAGACCATAAAAATGGTGTGTATCCTGTAGATCGGTTGGGCGTAGTGTTGATACTCCATAGCACAGATGGTAGCTCTTCAACCCAACATCCCGGTGTTCTTTGCAATGGAACCATAAGCCGGGGTTTGATGCCTCCCAAGATCTCTTGATTAGCTCGTTTTGCCTGCCCATTGGACTGGGGGTGAGCCACTGATGATACGTCAAGTCTGATGTGCTCACGTTCATAGAATTCCTTCATAGCACCCTTGGATAAATTGGTACCATTGTCAGTAATGATACTGTGTGGAAAGCCAAACCGGAAAATCACCTTTTTAATGAACTGCATTGTTGTAGCTGCATCACACTTGCTGACAGGCTCCGCTTCAACCGACTTGGTAAACTTGTCAACTGCCACCAAAAGGTGGGTTTTCTTATCCTTGGATCTTTTGAAAGGTCCGACCATATCCAGCCCCCATGTTGCAAACGACCAAGTAATTGGAATCATCCTCAATTCTTGAGCCGGCACATGAGCACGCCTTGAAAATTTCTGAGAGCCATCACACCGTTTAACCAAGTCCTCCGCATCAGCATGAGCTGTCAACCAGTAGAACCCGTGACGAAATGCCTTAGCCACCAGATACTTTGAACCGGCGTGGTGACCACAATCCCCTTCGTGGATTTCGCGTAAAATTTCACAGCCTTCCTCAGGGGAGACGCAACATTGAAACACCCCTGATACACTGCAATGATGCAATTCGCCATTGACAATGGTCATAGACTTGGATCGCCAGACTATCTGCCTGGCTAGAGTCTCATCCTCTGGCAACTCTCCCCGGTTCATGTACGCAAGCTAAGGAACTGCCCAATCCGGTATAACATGCAGGGCTGCCACCAATTGAGCCTCCGGATCAGGAATAGCCAAATCCGCTTCACCTAGGAGCTTGACTGACGGATTGTGCAACACATCAAGAAAGACATTAGGCGGGACCGGTTTACGCTAAGAGCCCAACCGGCTTAAAGCGTCCGCCGCTTCATTTTTTCGACGATCCACATGATCCACCTGATAACCCTTGAAGTGACCTGCAACAATATCCACCTCACGACGATATGCAGCCATGAGTGGGTCTTTAGAATCCCAAGTGCCAGACACCTGTTGAGCTACGAGGTCCGAGTCACCGAAGCACTTAACCCGACTTAGATTCATCTCTTTAGCCATCCGGAGACCATGGAGCAAGGCTTCATACTCAGCTGCATTATTAGTACAAGGGAACATTAAGCGGAGAACATAACAAAACTTATCACCTCGTGGGGAAGTTAATACGACTCCAGCCCCCGAGCCTTCCAATTGCCTGGATCCATCAAAATGGATAGTCCAATATGTGTGATCCGGCTTTTCCTCTGGTGCTTGCAACTCCGTCCAATCATTGATGAAATCAACAAGTGCTTGAGACTTCACCGCCGTCCGAGGCACGTACTTCAATCCGTGCGGCCCAAGTTCTATAGCCCACTTGGCAATCCGGCCGGTCGCCTCCCGGTTCTGTATGATATCGCCCAAGGGAGCTGAACTGACCACTGTGATAGGGTGCCCTTGGAAATACTGCTTCAACTTCCGGCCTGCCATGAAAACTCCATATACCAGCTTCTGCCAATGAGGATACCTTTGCTTGGATTCAATAAGCACCTCGCTGATATAGTAAACCGGCCGCTGAACCGGATACTCCTTGCCTGCCTCCTTGCGTTCTACTACAATAGCCACGCTAACCGCGCGAGCATTGGCCGCTACGTATAGCAATAACGGCTCCTTGTGGATCGGAGCTGCAAGAATGGGCGGATTGGCTAATTGCCGCTTCAAGTCCTCCAACGCTTCGTCAGCAGCCGGACTCCAGACGAATTGATCTGTCTTTCTCAACATCTGGTATAAAGGGATGGCCTTCTCTCCGAGGCGGCTGATAAACCGGCTCAGCGCGGCAATCCGACCTGCCAAACGCTGAACATCGTTGATACACTTCGGTTTAGCCAGGGAGGTGATAGTCGTAATCTTCTCCGGATTAGCCTTGATTCCTATGTTGGACACAAGAAAGCCCAGTAACTTGCCTGCCGGAACACCAAAAACACATTTGGCCGGGTTAAGCATCATCTTGTAAACCCGCAAGTTGTCAAAGGTTTCCTTCAAATCATCAACCAGCGTCTCCTTCTGCCTTGACTTGACTACAATATCATCCACATAGGCATGCACATTGCGGCCGATCTGTTTATGCAGGCAATTCTGTACACACCGTTGATAAGTGGCTTGGGCGCTCTTGAGCCCAAAAGGCATAGATACATAGCAGAAGGCTCCAAAGGGAGTAATAAACACCGTCTTCTCCTGGTCCTTAACCGCCATTTTGATCTGATGATACCTAGAATATGCATCCGAAAAACTCAAACGCTCACAACCCGCCGTGGCGTCAATAATCTGGTCAATGCGAGGGAGGGCAAAAGGATCCGCTGGACAAGCCTTGTTAAGATCCATGTAATCCACACACATACGCCAAGTGCCATTTTTCTTAAGTACCAGCACCGGATTAGCAAGCCACTCTAGATGGAACACTTCAATGATAAAACCAGCTGCTAAGAGCCTGGCCACCTCCTCCCCAATAGCTTTACGCCTCTCTTCGTTAAACCGGCGGAGAAATTGCTTTACCGGTTTATACTTGGGATCAACATTAAGAGTGTGCTCAGCGAGTTCCCTCGGTACACCTGGCATGTCAGAAGGCTTCCATGCAAAAATGTCCCGATTCTCACGGATGAACTCGATGAGCGCGCTTTCCTATTTAGGGTCCAAGTTGGCACTGACAGTGAACTGCTTGGACGAATCGTCGGGCACGAAGTCAACAAGCTTGGTCTCAGCCGCTGATTTGAACTTCAGATCTGAATCATGCTCCGTAGTTGGCTTCTTCAAAGGGGTCATGTCCGCCGGATCAACATTGTCCCTATAATATTTCAACTCCTCCGTGGCACAAACCTACTCTGCATAGGCCGCATCACCTTCCTCACATTCCAAAGCAATCTTGCGGCTCCCATGAACCATTATTGTCCCTTTGTAACCCGGCATCTTGAGCTGCAAATAGATATAACAAGGCCGTGCCATGAATTTGGCATAAGCCGGCCGCCCAAACATGGCGTGATACGGGCTCCGAATTTTCACTACCTCAAAGGTTAGTGTTTCAGATTGGGAATCATGCTCGTCCCCAAAAGCCACCTCCAAGGCTATCTTACCAACAGGATACGCTGATTTGCCAGGCACCACACCATGGAACACCGTATTAGACGGTCTGAGATCCTTGTCTGTTAGCCCCATGCGGCGGAATGTCTCATAGTATAGGATGTTAATACTGCTCCCTCCATCCATGAGTACCTTGGTGAATTTATAACCTCCCACCTGAGGGTCTACCACTAATGCCAACTGGCCCGGATTGTCAACCCGGGGGGGGGGGGTGATCCTCCCTGCTCCACACGATAGGCTGCTCCGACCAGCGTAAATAACACGGTACAGCCGGTTCAACAGAGTTCACCGCTCGCTTGTGAAGTTTCCGGTCACGCTTATCCAAGCTAGTTGTGAAAATGTGATACTGCCCATTGTTTAACTGTTTTGGCTGGCTCTGATAACCCGACCGCTGCTGCTGCTGTTGGTTGTAACCCCCTTGACCGCTCTGATTATCCTGGTTATTATTACCGCCCTGATTGAAACCTGAACTGGAAGCTCCATCATGACCCGGCCCATGGAAACCGGATCCTGAGCCACCACCTGACCCACGGTCATACCGGAAGGCATTAGAGTTTTTAAATTCCTGCATAATGTAACAATCCTTCCAAAGGTGGTTAGCCGGCGCCTCCTTCGTCCCGTGTTTTGGGCAAGGCTGATTCAGCAAATAGTTTAAGCGATCCGGGTTAGGATTTGGAGCCCCGTTACGATTCGCCGCTTTACCTCTGTGCCGCTGACCCTTGTCCTGCGTATTAGTGTTAGCCACAAAGTCCATGCTGCCATCCGCTTTACGCTTGCCTCCGTTTCCATGTCTCGCCGGTTTGTATTGATGCCCCTTAGAGTTGCTATTCTTTTTTCCCTTCCCTGCTTCGTCATCGTCAGTCTCGGGATCCTTGGTACTATCAGAATCAGCATACTTCACTAAAGCGGCCATGAGAGTTCCCATGTCATTACAGAACCGCTTCATACGCCCCAACTTCTACTTTAGAGGCTTAAACCGGCAGTTTCCCTCCAGGGTTAAGATCGCAGAGTCAGCATTGACCCTGTCAGACGAGTGCAAGACTTCAGAAACGCGGCGTACCCAATGGGTTGTTGACTCTCCGTCCTCCTGAACACAAGCTGCCAAGTCTACTATGGACTTAGGCTGCTTAGACGTATCTTTGAAATTCTGGATAAACCGGGTCCGCAACTAGGCCCATGAACTGATAGAATTAGGCGGCAGGCTCTTCAACCAAGTACGGGCTGTGCCTTCAAGCATCATGGTGAAGTACTTTGCACACGCGGTCTCATCCACATCCAGCATCTCCATTGCCATCTCATAACTCTCTACCCACGCTTCTGGAGATAAATCAGCGGTGTAATTTGGCACCTTGCGCGGGCCCTTGAAGTCCTTGGGCAGGCGTACATTGCGTAAAGCGGGGACTAAACAGGGCACTCCCAAGCTAGATGCGACCCCTGGCCCGGCAGAGGTGGTAGGATGAACCGGTATAAGCTGATCCGCCTCGTTCTATGCTGCTAACTCGGCCTCCCTTCGTGCCCGGGCCCGGTCCACTACATCCTGAGCATCGTGAACACCACCGGCCGGGTTATTGCCACGGGCCACTTCATGGCCCCGCGCATTGCTTGATATGGCCGGTTCATCCAGGCACCTACTATAGCTCCGGCTTGGACGAGGTGTGGAATGAATCCGATCGCGGCTGTATGAATATGCCTCCTGTTGAATCAAAGCGGTCCAGAGAAGTTCCTTAACCCGGCGCGTCTCTAGTGCTTGCGGAGAGTCTCCTTCGACCGGGATAGCTTCTAATCGCACAACAGCTGCGACAAGATTGTCCATAGGATTAGAATAATGACCCGGAGGTGTCTGGACCGGCGGAGGAATCACAATGTTCTGCCGAGGAGGTTCCATCAGGCGGGGTTGGACCGTCGCTCATGGCCCTGGTGCCTCGACCCGGTTTACCTCCAGGTGCCCCGGCGGATTACTGGTTCCAGCTCCCGGAGTGTGAAAGAGATTTCGAGGGTCGAACCCTAACGGCAGGCGTGATCTGTGCTTCCGCTTTAAGACCTCCTGTGATGCCTTCTGGTCGAGCATGAGCTTATAGGCCTGGGCGTCCAAAGCGGCCCGCTCTACGACCATCCTACCCTTCTCTGCTTCTAGGTCGGCTTTGGCCTGTGCGATCTGCTCTCTCACCTTTGCAACCTCTGCATCATGGGCCTCCTGATCCACCGGATTGGCCTCTGCCATAAGTACAGCTAGTGCATCAAACAGGTCAGACAGAACTTGAACCGGTGGGCGCACAAGGCCTCCTGCCCCTGCTGTTGCTGCCGCTACTGATCCAGAGAACATTGCTGCTATGGTCGAGGAGTGATTCGCCGCCTGCGTACCGGCCATGAATATTCCAACCCGGTTGATCTGCTCAGGGGGGTCCGGAATACTGTCGCCATCGGAACAGCCCCTAATCTGGTCGTCTTGCAACTGGTACAATGATTCGGTCTCTCCGGTTGAGGACTCGTTGCCGGAATAGACGACTGTCTCGCTACCGTATTCTGACTCGTCCCCATGCTCTCCTCCATGGATGACTCCCACGAAGGCACGCTTCACGGCTGGTTTAACCTGGGTAGATCTCGCACGCTGAGCCGTTTCGACGAGGTTGATGCAGATGTCCGGCTCAGGCCCAGGCTCACCAATCTTGCCGATAAAAATGTGTATGCCACCAAAGGGGACCCGGTACCCGTACTCGATCGAGCCGGCTTCGGGACCCCATCCTGCATTGTCGATGTAGAGCTTGCCGCGACGACTCTTGGTCATCCGGCCCACAGCATAGCCTTCGATTCCTTTGAGCTTGCCCTCCAAGCTCATCAAACCGTCATGCGATAGCCCCACGGTGGGCGCCAACTGTCGTGGATTTGTCACGGCAGATGTCCTTGTGAAAGGACTTAGTCGTGGAGCCATCGCTACGGGTTAACTTGAAGGGGTTAAAGCGGACACAAAGACACAAGGGTTTATACTAGTTTGGCCCCTTCGATGAAGGTAAAAGCCTACGTCTAGTTGTGATGGAATTGATGTGGTTTTGATGGCTAGGGAGCAAACAAGCTTCGCCTAGGCTCGAGTTGTTGTTGTCTGTCTTTGAACCGCCGCCGGGTCGTCCCCTTATATACACGGGTGACGCCCGTCGGTCCACAGAGTCCCACACCGGTTCATACTCGTATCCCTGTTGGTCTCTCTCTATTCCTAACTTACAATGCAAGTTTACATATCAAGCCGGTTTACGGCTACAGGTTCTAAACCGACTACAGGCCTTGGGCCTTCATCTGCTTAATCACCTTTATACTACTAATGAAGCTGACCCGGCCCAGGTAGGCCGGTTTACGCCCAGTGGTAATATCCCCAACAACGTGCCTCCGCAAGGGACGCCATCATTAACAGTGGGCCGTCAGGCACCGGCGGCAACCTCATCCAGATCAGAGGTAGCGGCGGTATAACGATCCCATCCTGCTCTGAGAGCGGCGCAGGCTCGGGGGCTCGTAGCTGTCGTCGCTCGTCTCCGGAGTCGCGAAGAGCTCGGCGGAGTCGCTGGATCCTCCAGCGCCCCCGCCGCACGAGGAGCCGCTGAGGGAGCGGACGGCGAGCCTGGTCCTCGCCGCGGTAGGGCCCCGACCACCTCTCTCAGGGCAGCACTCCAGCCGGCGTCTGTCCGCGTCGAAGACCTTGAAGAGCATCATGGAAGCGCCGTCGTACTCCAGGTGGATCGCGAGGGCGCCCCTCGTCCTGCAGACCCGGGCGATCTCGCCCCAGCCTCGAGTCATGAAGACTTTGCCCGGGGCGACGACCGCGACCTCCGCTTCAGTCGCGAGGGTGTTGCAGCCGGCATGCTGCAACCAGAGCTCCAAGTATCCCCCCTGCGGCATCACGAAGGCGAAGGAGGGAGGAAGGCGAATCCAAGACTGAGGAGGCATGGCAGCGTGAAGCTCAAACTCTCGGGAGGAGCCCTCGGCATGAACTCCAGGAGGGACAACACGCACCGCCGTGACCCGCTGGCGTCGACGGCAGCGTCGTCCATGGCGCCCGACATCAACTCCTGCAGGGCCCTCAAGGTGGGCGTACAAGGGCAGCGGGAACCCTGGCAGCGGCCGCTCGCACCAAGGCCTCGACACCTCCTGCCGGGCGCCCTGACCTCGACGGCACAGGGCTAGCCGTTTCTTCGGCGGAAGTAGGTGGGGACCCACTCGGGGAGCCTTTCCCTTCTCTTCCACGGAGAACCGGCGGATCGGAGCCATTGCGGCAAGGTGGAGCAAGAACGGAAAAGAAGGAGAAGCAAGAAGAGATGGACTGGAAGGGGACGCGTCGTTCCGTACTTATAGCCGGTGGAGGCCAACCGCCGGTCTCCACGATCGCAGGTAATCATGACCCGCTTTGCATGCAGGGACTTGTCAATTTGTGCAGTCGCCGAGGCGTCGTGGGGAAGCAGGGCCGCCCACAACCAATCAACTGCCACGCGGCGCCCGCGGCCGCAGGCTGTTAGGGCCCGCGGCGCTTCGCACTTTCCCCTTCGCTTCTCTGCTTAGCCAAGTCCGTGCGCGCCTTGGGCCCGGGGGCTACTGTCGGCGTTCTGGGAACGGGGGTCCCCAGACTTGCCTGCCTGCGGCCTGTGGCGTGGCTCAAGGGGCGGCCCAGCACGGCCCATCTTCATCAGCACGAGCTCAAGACCCTCGCGAGGGGTCAAGCCTCACGGGGTGGACGATAGGAAGCTTCCTCAGGCACGGCCTCGTCAGGCTGGCTCGTGAGGAGGCGGAGAGATCAAGGCGGGGTACCTCACGAGGTGCCCATGACGCAAGCCATGACGACCAAGGGCGCCAGGCGGGCGCCAGCCCACGCAGTGTCCTCCTTTCCTCTTTGATGCAAAGGGAGCAAGCGCAGGCAAGAGCATCAAGCTAAGGCATCCATTTCGGTGCAACAAGACCAAGACCGTCGCAACGGCGGGAAGGAAGTCATTGTGGAGCCCAATCCGACATCACCACCAGAGCCTTTGACAGGCGAGGACCAACTTTAGTCAGGATAAGTGTACTAGATGTTCCCCTTCAAAATGGCCAATTGTTGGCGCCCTTCCCGCTCAATATTTGGGAAGAGGCCCAGGGCCTTTCCCTATAAATAGGACTAGCCACCCACAAGGTAGAGGCATCTAAAAACGCATCATCTGAAAACCAGTAGGAAGAGCGACTGAACTCCCCCTAGCAGTTCATCGCACCAGCCAAGAACAGACCCTCGCGAGGCTGTTCTTCCTTGTATTGTTCATCATCAGCCCAAGAGGCAATCCACCACACCACAAACTAGAGTAGGGTATTACACCACAATGGTGGGCCGAACTAGTATAAACCCTGTGTCTCTTGTGTTGTTCCTTTCATAGCTTAGATCCTAGCGAGGCGGCGAGGAGCAGGTAAGTAGAGGGCGAGATCTCCGCGCACACCCCAGTGTTAGAACCTAGAGCGTCTGCCGGAACCTGAAATCCGACAATCTCCACTGAATTGGTAGAATTTTCTTGTCGAATGTAGTTTTTTTTAATAGAATATATTTTTTTGAATGGAATAGAATGTAAATCTTTTAATACAATAGAATGTAGAGTGTAGATTTTGAATAGAGTAGAAAGCTAGTAAATTTTTAATGGAATACAATATAATTTAGATTTTTTGAATGGAATAAAAAATTCAGTAAATGTAGGCCTTTTGTGTTGGGAAACGCAGCATGCAATTTCAAAAAAAATCCTACACTCGCGCAAGATCTTTCTAGGAGATGCATAGCAACGAGAGAGGGAGAGTGTCTCCATGTATCCTCGTAGACCGAAAGCGGAAGCATTTACTTAACATGGTTTATGTAGTCGAACGTCTTCTCGTTCCGACCAATCGAGTACCGAACGTACAGCACCTCCGAGTTCTGCACACGTCCAACGCGATGACGTCCCTCGAGCTCTTGATCCAGCAGAGGGTCGAGGAAGTAGATGAGTTCCGTCAGCATGACGACGTGGTGATGGTGATGGTGATGTGATCCGCGCAGGGCTTTGCCTAAGAACCGCAAGAATATTACCGGAGGCGTAAACTATGGAGGGGGCGCTGCACACGGCTTAGAGCAATTGGTGTGTCCTCTAGGGCCCCCCATATATAAAGGAGGGAGGGAGAGGAGGCCGGCCCTAGGAGCGCTCCCAAGTAGGAGGAGTCTTACTTGGGGCCTAGTTGGATTCGCCCCCCTTCCTTTTACCGAAGGGAGAAAGGTGGAAGGAGAGGGAGAAGGAGAAGGAAAGGGGGTCCCCTTGTCCAATTCGGACTCCTCCCTAGTGGGCGGCGCGCCACCCCCTTGTGGCCTCGTGTGCCTCCCTCCTATGGCCCATATGGTCCATATCTTTCCCGAGGGGGTTCCGGTAACCCCTCCGGTACTCTGATATGTACCCGATACATTCTGGAACCCTTCTAGTGTCTGAATACTACCTTCTTGCTACCTCTTGAGCTTTGCGTTGGTTTTTCCCTTGAAGAGGAAAGGGTGATGCAGTAAAGTAGCGTAAGTATTTCCCTCAGTTTTGAGAACCAAGGTATCAATCCAGTAGGAGACGACGCACAAGTCACCTAGTACCTACACAAACAATCAAGAACCTTGCAACCAACACGATAAAGGGGTTGTCAATCCCTTCACGGTCACTCGCAAAAGTGAGATCTAATAAAGATAGTAAATTAAATATTTTTGGTATTTTTGTTGTATAGATTGGAAAGTAAACACTGAAAAATAGTAAACGAGATGCGATATAATGTAAAAGAGATGTAATATAATAGAAAAGAGACCCCGGGGCCATAGGTTTCACTAGTGGCTTCTCTCGAGATAGCATGTATTACGGTGGTGAACAAATTACTGCCGAGCAATTGATAGAAAAGCGGATAATTATGAAGACATCTAAGGCAATGATCATGAACATAGGCATCACGTCTGTGTCAAGTAGACCGAAACGATTATGCATCTACTACTATTACTCCACACATCGACCGCTATCCAGCATGCATCTAGAGTATTAAGTTCATAAGAACGGAGTAACGCATTAAGCAAGATGACATGATGTAGAGGGATAAACTCAAGCAATATGATATAAACCCCATCTTTTTATCCTTGATGGCAACAATACAACCTGCCCCTACTGTCACTGGGAAAGGACACCGCAAGATTGAACCCAAAGCTAAGCACTTCTCCCATTGCAAGAAAGATCAATCTAGTAGGCCAAAATATATCAAATCATGCATATAAGAATTCAGAGAAGAACCAAATAATATTCGTAGATAATCTTGTTCATAAATCCACAATTCATCGGATCTCGGCAAACACACCGCAAAAAGTATTACATCAAATAGATCTCCAAGAACATCGAGGAGAATTTTGTATTGAGAATCAAAGAGAGAGAAGAAGCCATCTAGCTAATAACTATGGACCCAAAGGTCTGTGGTAAACTACTCACGCTTCATCAGAGAGGCAATGGTGTTGATGTAGAAGCCCTCCATGATCGATTCCACCTCCGGCAGATTGCCGGAAAAGGCCCCAAGATGGGATCTCACGGGTACAGAAGGTTGCGGTGGTGGAAAAGTGGTTTCGCAGCTCCCCTTGATATTTCTAGGATATAAGAGTATATATAGGCGAAAGAAGTACATCAGTGGAGCTATGAGGGGCCCACGAGGGTGGGGGCGCGCCTACCCCCCTGGGCCCGCCCTCCTGCCTCATGGATGCCTCGTGGTGTTTCTGACTTCAACTCCAAGTCTTCTGGATTGCTTTCGGTCCAAGAAAGATCATCGCGAAGGTTTTGTTCCGTTTGGACTCCGTTTGGTATTCTTTTTCTGCAAACTCTAAAATAGGCAAAAAACAGAAACTGGCACTGGGCCTCCGGTTAATAGGTTAGTCCCAAAAATAATATAAAAGAGCATATTAAAGCCCATTAAACATCTAAAACAGATAATATAATAGCATGGTACAATAAAAAATTATATATATGTTGGAGACGTATCAAGCATCCCCAAGCTTAATTCCCGCTCTTCCTTGAGTTGGTAAATGATAAAAACAGAATTTTTGATGTCGAATGCTACCTAGCATATTTATCAATGTACTTTTCTTTGTTGTGGCATGAATATTCAGATCTGAATGTTTCAAAACAAAAGTTTAATATTGACATAAAAACAATAATACTTCAAGCATACTAACAAAGGAATCGTGTCTTCTAAAAATAACATGACCAAATAAAGCTATCCCTACAAAATCATATAGTCTGGTTATGCTCTATCTTCATCACACAAAGTATTTAATCATGCACAACCCCGATGACAAGCCAAGCAATTGTTTCATACTTTTCATGTTCTCAAACTTTTTCAATCTTCACGCAATACATGAGCGTGAGCCATGGACATAGCACTATAGGTGGAATAGAATGGTGGTTGTGGAGAAGACAAAAAGGAGGAAGATAGGCTCAAATCAACTAGGCGTATCAACGGGCTATGGAGATGCCCATCAATAGATATTAATGTGAGTGAGTAGGGGTTGCCATGCAACGGATGCACTAGAGCTATAAGTGTCTGAAAGCTCAACAAAAGAAACTAAGTGGGTGTGCATCCAACTTGCTTTCTCACGAAGACCTAGGGCTTTTGAGCAAGCCCATCATTGGAATATACAAGGCAAGTTCTATAACAAAAAATTCCCACTAGTATATGAAAGTGACAACATAGGAGACTCTCTATTATGAACATCATGGTTCTACTTTGAAGCACAACTGTGGTAAAAAGGATAGTAGCATTGCCCCTTCTCTCTTTTTCTCTTAGTTTTTTATTTGGGCCTTTTCTCTTTTTTTATGGCCTATTTTTTTTCTTTCGTCCGGAGTCTCATCCCAACTTGTGGGGGAATCATAGTATCCATCATCCTTTCCTCACTGGGATAATGCTCTAATAATGAAGATCATCACGCTTTTATTTACTTACAACTCAAGAATTACAACTCAATACTTAGAACAAAATATGAATTTATGTGAATGCCTCCGGCGGTGTACTAGGATGTGCAATGATTCAAGAGCGACATGTATGAAAAATTATGAATGGTGGCTTTGCCACAAATAAGATGTCAACTACATGATCATGAAAGGCAATATGACAATGATGCAGTGTGTCATAATAAACGGAACAGTGGAAAGTTGCATGGCAATATATCTCAGAATGGCTATGGAAATGCCATAATAGGTAGGTATGGTGGCTGTTTTGAGGAAGGTAATGGTGGGTGTATGGTACCGACGAAAGTTGTGTGGTACTAGAGAGGCTAGCAATGGTGGAAGGGTGAGAGTGCGTACAATCCATGGACTCAACATTAGTCATAAAAAACTCACATACTTATTGCAAAAATTTATTAGTTATCGACACGAAGTACTACGTGCATGCTCCTAGGGGGATAGATTAGTAGGAAAAGACCATCGCTCGTCCCCAACCGCCACTCATAAGGAAGACAAACAATAAACAAATCATGCTCCAACTTCATCACATAACGGTTCACCATACGTGCATGCTACGGGAATCACAAACTTTAACACAAGTATCTCTCAAATTCACAACTACTCTACTAGCATGGCTCTAATATCACCGTCTTCATATCTCAAAACAATCATAAAGAATCAAACTTCTCATAGTATTCAATGCACTTTATATGAAAGTTTTTATTATATCCATCTTGGATGCCCATCATATTAGGACTAATTTTTTAACCAAAGCAAATTACCATGCTGTTCTAAAAGACTCTCAAAATAATATAAGTGAAGCATGATAGTTCAATAATTTTTACAAAATAAAACCACCGCCCGTGCACTAAAAAGATATAAGTGAAGCACTAGAGCAATATCATCTAGCTCAAAAGATATAAGTGAAGCACATAGAATATTCTAATAAATTTTGATTGATGCGTTTCTCTCCCAAAAGGTGTTTATAGCAAGGATGATTGTGGTAAACTAAAAATCAAATACTCAAATCATACAAGATGCTCCAAGCAAAACACATATCATGTGGTGAATAAAAATATAGCCTCAAGTAAAGTTACCGATAGATGAAGTCGAAAGAGGGGATGCCTTCCGGGGCATCCACAAGCTTAGGATTTTGGTTGTCCTTGAATTTTACCTTGGGTTGCCTTGGGCATCCCCAATCTTAGGCTCTTGCCACTCCTTATTCCAAAATCCATCAAATCTTTACCCAAAAACTTGAAAACTTCACAACACAAAACTTCAAGAGAAAAATCTCATGAGCTCTGTTAGTGTAAGAAAATAAACCACCACATTAACGTACTGTAATGAACTCATTCTTTACTTATATTGGTGTTAAAACTACTGTATTCCAACTTCTCTATGGTTCATACCCCCGATACTACTCATACATTCATCAAAATAAGCAAACAACACACGAAAAACAGAATCTGTCAAAAACATAATAGTCTGTAGCAATCTGTAACTTTAGAATACTTATGTAACTCTAAAAATTCTTAAATAAATTTGTAAACGTGAGGAATTTGTATATTAATCATCTTCAAAAAAATCAACCTAGAAGCACTCGTATCTAAAAAATGACAGCTATTCTTGTGAGCGCAAAAGTTTCTGTTTTTATAGAAAGATCGCAAAGACTTCACCCAAGTCTTCCCAAAGGTTCTACTTGGTACAAACACTAACTAAAACATAAAACCACATCTAAACAGAGGCTAGATGAATTATTTATTACTAAACAGGAGCAAAAAGCAAAGAACAAAAATAAAATTGGGTTGCCTCCCAACAAGCGCTATCGTTTAACGCCCCTAGCTAGGCATAAAAAAACGAATAGATCTAGGTGTTGCCATCTTCGGTATGCATACCATAAGTAGCTCTCATAATAGATTCATAAGGAAATTTAATTTCCTTCCTAGGAAAGTATTCCATGCCTTTCCTTAATGGAAATTGGAATCTAATATTTCCTTCTTTCATATCAATAATTGCACCAATCGTTCTAAGGAAATGTCTACCAAGAATAATAGGACATGTAGGATTGCAATCTATATCAAGAACAATGAAATTTATGGGCACATAATTCCTATAAGAACATCATTAATCCTTCCCATAGGGTCTTAATGGTGGAATCCGCAAGATGCAAATTTAAAGAAAAATCATCAAATTCACGGAAACCTAGCACATCACAATAAGATTTTGGAATCGTGGAAACACTAGCACCCAAATCACATAGAGCATAACATTCATAATATTTAATCTTAATCTTAATAGTAGGTTCCCACTGATCATAAAGTTTTCGAGGGATAGAAACTTCTAGTTCAAGCTTTTCTTCATAAGATTGCATCAAAGCATCAATGATATGTTTAGTAAAAGCTTTATTTTGATTATAAGCATGAGGAGAATTTAACACGGATTGCAACAAGGAAATACAATCTATCAAAGAAAAATTATCATAATTAAATTCCTTGAAATCCAAAATAGTGGGTTCATTGCTACTTAACGTTTTGACCTCTTCAATCCCACTTTTATCAATTTTTGCATCAAGATCTAAAAACTCTGAATCATTGGGACGCCTTTTAACTAAAGTTGACTCATCTCCAGTCACATATTTATCAATATTCATATTGGAAAACAAAGATTTTATAGGATTCACATCAATCACTATTAGATCTTCATCATTATTATCATGAAAACTAGAAGAACACGCTTTCACAAAGCAATCTTTTTTAGCACGCATCCTAGCGGTTCTTTCTTTGCATTCATCAATGGAAATTCTCATGGCCTTGAGAGACTCATTGATATCATGCTTAGGTGGAATAGATCTAAGTTTCAAAGAATCAACATCAAGATAAATTCTATCCATGTTCCTAGCCAACTCATCAATCTTAAGCAATTTTTCTTTAACCAAATCATTAAAATTCTTTTGCAAACTCATAAATTCTTTAACACTATTCTCAAAATCAGAGGGTATCTTATTAAAATTGCCATAATATTTGTTGTAGGAATTACCATAATTATTAAAGGAATCACTAGGAAACGGCCTAGGATTAAAATTTCCTCTATACGCGTTGTTACCAAAATTGTTCCTACCAACAAAATTCACATCCATAGATTCATTATTATTCTCAATCAAAGTGGACAAAGGCATATCATTATGATCGGAAGAAACACTTCTATTAGCAAACAATTTCATAAGTTCATTCATCTTTCCACTCAAAACATTAATTTCTTCAATTGCATGAACCTTTTTACTAGTGGATCTTTTGGCGTGCCACTAAGAATAGTTAACCATAATATTGTCTAGGAGTTTAGTAGCTTCTCTTAAAATTATTTCCATAAAAGTGCCTCTCGCGGCCGAATCTAAAAGATTTCTAGAAGCAAAATTCAATTTGGCATAAAAATTTTGTATAATCATCCACAAATTCAAACCATGTGTTGGGCAATTATGTATCATTAATTTCATCCTCTCTCAAGCTTGTGCAACATGCTCATGATCAAGTTGATTAAAATTCATAATATCGTTCCTAAGAGAGATGATCTTAGCGCGAGGAAAATACTTAGAGATAAAAGAAGCTTTGCACTTATTCCATGAATCAATTCTATTTTTAGGCAAAGAAGAGAACCAAGTTTTAGCACGACCTCTAAGCGAAAATGGAAATAGCTTCAATTTAATAATATCATTATCCACATCTTTCTTATTTTGCATATCACACAAATCAATGAAGTTGTTTAGATGGGTTGCGACATCTTCACTAGGAAGGCCAGAAAATTGATCTTTCATAACAAGATTCAACAAAGCGGTATTAATTTCACAACATTCATCATCGATAGTAGGAGAAATTGGAGTGCTAATAAAATCATTGTTGTTGGTATTGGAAAAGTCACACAATTTAGTATTATCTTCAGCCATCGTGACAAACAATCAATCCGACACACAAGCACACAAGAAGCAAGCGAAAAAGAGACGAACGGAAGAGGGGTGAAGAAAAGGAATGGTTTTGGAAAATCGTTTTAGAACTGGGGGAGAGGAAAATGCGAGGCGAATGGAAAATAATGTAATGCAAGGGAGAAGAGTTTATGATGGGTACTTGGTAAGGCTTGACTTGGCGTAGATCTCCCCGGCAACGGCGCCAAAAATCCTTCTTGCTACCTCTTGAGCTTGCGTTGGTTTTTCCCTTGAAGAGGAAAGGGTGATGCAGCAAAGTAGCGTAAGTATTTCCCTCAGTTTTGAGAACCAAGGTATCAATCCAGTTGGAGACGACACACAAGTCACCTAGTACCTACACAAACAATCAAGAACCTTACAACCAACGCGATAAAGGGGTTGTCAATCCCTACACGGTCACTCGCAAAAGTGAGACCTAATAAAGATAGTAAAGTAAATATTTTTGGTATTTTTGTTGTATAGATTGGAAAGTAAAGATTGCAAAATAGTAAACGAGATGCGATATAATGTAAAAGAGATGTAATATAATAGAAAAGAGAACCGGGGGCCATATGTTTCACTAGTGGCTTCTCTCGAGATAGCATGTATTACGGTGGGTGAACAAATTACTGCCGAGCAATTGATAGAAAAGCGCATAATTATGAAGACATCTAAGGCAATGATCATGAACATAGGCATCACGTCTGTGTCAAGTAGACCGAAACAATTCTGCATCTACTACTATTACTTTACACATTGACCACTATCCAGCATGCATCTAGAGTATTAAGTTCATAAGAATGGAGTAACGCATTAAGCAAGATGACATGATGTAGAGGGATAAACTCAAGAAATATGATATAAACCCTATCTTTGTATCCTTGATGGCAACAATACAATACATGCCTTGCTGCCCCTACTATCACTAGGAAAGGACACCGCAAGATTGAACCCAAATCTAAGCACTTCTCCCATTGCAAAAGATCAATCTAGTAGGCCAAACTAAACTGATAATTTGAAGAGACTTACAAAGATATCAAATCACGCATATAAGAATTCAGAGAAGAACCAAATAATATTCATAGATAATCTTGTTCATAAATCCACAATTCATCGGATCTCGGCAAACACACTGCAAAAAAGTATTACATCAAATAGATCTCCAAGAACATCGAGGAGAACTTTGTATTGAGAATCAACGTGAGAGAAGAAGCCATCTAGCTAATAACTATGGACCCAAAGGTCTGTGGTAAACTACTCAAGCTTCATCGGAGAGGCAATGGTGTTGATGTAGAAGGCCTCCATGATCGATTCCCCCTTCGGCAGATCGCCGGAAAAGGCCCCAAGATGGGATCTCACGGGTACAGAAGGTTGTGGCGGTGGAGAAGTGGTTTCGTGGCTCCCCCCGATGTTTCTAGGGTATAACAGTATATATAGCCGAAAGAAGTACGTCGGTGGAGCTACGAGGGGACCATGAGGGTGGGGGCGCGCCTACCCCCCTGGGTGCACCCTCCTGCCTCGTGGACGCCTCGTGGCATTTCTGATTTCAACTCCAAGTCTTCTGTATTGCTTTCGGTCCAAGAACGATCATTCCAAAGGTTTCTTTCCGTTTGGACTCCGTTTGGTATTCCTTTTCTGCAAAACTCTAAAATAGGCAAAAAAAAAGAAACTGGCACTGGGCCTCCAGTTTATAGGTTAGTCCCAAAAATAATGTAAAAGATCATATTAAAGCCCATTAAACATCCAAAACAGATAATATAATAGCATGGAACAATCAAAAATTATAGATACGTTGGAGACGTATCACCTTCCAATATGTAAATCTTTACCTCTCGACCATTTCAGGACTCGTCGTGATGTCTGTGATCTCATCCGGGACTCAGAACAACCTTGGGTCACCAAAACACATAACTCATATAATACATATCATCATCGAACGTTAAGTGTGCAGACCCTACGGGTTCGAGAACTATGCAGACATGACCGAGACACTTCTCCGGTCAATAACCAATAGCAGAATCTGGATGCTCATATTGGTTCCCACATATTCTACGAAGATCTTTGTCGGTCGAACGGCTATGTCAACATACGTTATTCCCTTTGTCATCGGTATGTTACTTTCCTGAGATTCGATCGTCTGTATCTTCAT
This sequence comes from Triticum aestivum, assembly GCF_018294505.1. Taxonomy (NCBI): domain Eukaryota; kingdom Viridiplantae; phylum Streptophyta; class Magnoliopsida; order Poales; family Poaceae; genus Triticum; species Triticum aestivum. The sequence continues at coordinate 581,456,531 of NC_057810.1, forward strand.
ACCTAGTTCAATCTCGTTACCGGAAAGTCTCTTTACTCGTTCCGTAATGCATCATCCCGCAACTAACTCATTAGTCACATTGCTTGCAAGGCTTCATATGATGTGCATTACCGAGAGAGCCCAGAGATACCTCTCCGATACTAGGAGTGACAAATCCTAATCTCAATATATGCCAACCCAACAAACACCTTCGGAGATACCTGTAGAGCATCTTTATAATCACCCAATTACATTGTGATGTTTGATAGCACACAAGGCATTCCTCCGGTGTCCGGGAGTTGCATAATCTCATAGTTGGAGGAATATGTATTTGACATGAAGAAAGCAGTAGCAATAAAACTAAACGATCATTATGCTAAGCTAAAGGATGGGTCTTATCCGTCACATCATTCCCCTAATGATGTGATCCCATTCATCAAATGACAACACATGTCTATGGCTAGGAAACTTAACCATCTTTGATCAACGAGCTAGTCAAGTAGAGGCATACCACGGACACGGTGTTTTTGTCTATGTATTCACACATGTATCAAGTTTTTGGTTAATACAATTCTAGCATGAATAGTAAACATTTATCATGAATAAGGAAATATAAAATAACAACTTTATTATTGCCTCTAGGGCATATTTCCTTCGATCTCCCACTTGCAGTAGAGTCAATAATCTACATTACATTGTAACGAATCTAACACCCATGAAGTCTTGGTGCTAATCATGTTTTGCTCATGGAAGAGGCTTAGTCAACGGGCTCTTCCACATTCAGATCCGTATGTATTTTGCAAATCTCTATGTCTCCCTCCTTGACCTAATCTCACATGGAGTTGAAGTGTCTCTTGATGTGTTTGGTATTTTTGTGAAATCTGGATTCCTTCGCCAAGGCAATTGCTCCAGTATTGTCACAAAAGATTTTCATTGGACCCGATGCACTAGGTATTACACCTAGATCAGATATGAACTCCTTCATCCAGACTCCTTCATTTGCTGCTTCCAAAGCAGCTATGTACTCTGCTTCACACGTAGATCCCGCCACGACGCTCTACTTGGAACTGCACCAACTGACAGCTCCACCATTTAATAAAAATATGTATCTAGTTTGTGACTTAGAGTCATCCGGATTAGTGTCAAAGCTAGCGTCAACGTAACCACTTATGACAAGCTCATTGTCTCCTCCATAAACAAGAAACATATTGACATGTCTCCAACCTATCTATAATTATTTATTGTCCATGCTATTATATTATCTCTTTTGGATGTTTAATAGGCATTTATATGCTATTTTATATTATTTTTGGGATGAACCTATTAACCGAGGGCCTAGTGCCGGTTTCTGTTTTTTTTTGCCTATTTTAGAGTTTCGCAGAAAAGGAATACCAAACGGAGTCTAAACGGAATGAAACTTTCGCGATGATCTTTCTTGGACCGAAAGGAAACCAGAAGACTTGGAGATGAGGTCGGAGACGCTACGAGGCGGCCACGAGGTAGGAGGGCGCGCCCCCTACCTCGTGGGCCCCTCGTAGCTCCCCTGACCTAGCCCATTCGCTTATATATACTCTTATACCCTAAAAACATCCATGAGAGCTAGGAAACCACTTTTCCACCGCCGCAACCTTCTGTACCCATGAGATCCCGTCTAGGGGCCTTTTCCAGCATCCTGCCGGAGGGGGATTTGATCACGGAGGGCTTTTTCATCAACACCATTGCCTCTCCGATGAAGCATGAGTAGTTTACCACAGACCTACGGGTCCATAGCTAGTAGCTAGATGACTTCTTCTTCTCTCTCTTTGATTGTCAATACCATGTTCTCCTCGATGTTCTTGGATATCTATTCGATTTAATATTCTTTTGAGGTGTGTTTGCCGAGATTCCATGAATTGTGGATTTATGATCAGGTTATCTATGAATATTATTTGCTTCTTCTCTGAATTCTTATATACATGATTTGATATCTTTGCAAGTCTCTTTGAATTATCGGTTTATTTTGTCCTACTAGATTGATCTTTCTTGCAATGGGAGAAGTGCTTAGCTTTGGGTTCAATCTTGCGGTGTCCTTTCCCAGTGACAGTAGGGGCAGGAAGGCACGTATTGTATTGTTGCCATCGAGGATAAAAAGATGGGGTTTTCATCACATTGCTTGAGTTAATTCCTCTACATCATGTCATTTACTTAATACGTTACTCCGCTTTTTATGAACTTAATACTCTAGATGCATGATGTATAGCGATCGATGTGTGGAGTAATAGTAGTAGATGCAGAATCATTTCGGTCTACTTGACATGGACGTGATGCCTATGTTCATGATCATTGCCTTAGATATCGTCATAACTATGCACTTTTCTATCAATTGCTCGGCAGTAATTTGTTCACCCATCGTAATATTTGCTATATTGAGAGAAGCCACTAGTGAAACCTATGGCCCCCGGGACTTTTTTCCATCATATAAGTTCTCTTTTACATCTTACTAGTTTCCGATCTACTATTTTGCAATATTTTACTTTCTGATCTATAAACCAAAAATACAAAAAATGTTTACTTTGTTGTTTATCTATCTCTATCAGATCTCACTTTTGCAAGTGACCGTGAAGGGATTCACAACCCCTTTATCGCGTTGGGTGCAAGTTGTTGATTGTTTGTGCAGTTATTCGGTGACTTGTGCATTGTCTCCTACTAGATTGATACCTTGGTTCTCAAACTGAGGGAAATACTTACACTACTTTGCTGCATCACCCTTTCCTCTTCAAGGGAAAAACCAATGCAAGCTCAAGAGGTAGCAAGAAGGATTTCTGGTGCCGTTGCCGGGAGATCTACGTCTAGTCAAGCCATACCAAGTAACCATCATAAACTCTTCTCCCTTGCATTACATTATTCTCCATTCGCCTCTTGTTTTCCTCTCCCCCACTTCTAAAACGATTTTTAAAAAACCTTTGCCTTTTTTCTTTGCCCTTCTTCCATTTGATCTTTTGTTTGCTTGTGTTACCATGTGCCTTCTTTTTGCTTGCATCTTTGCTTGCTAAACGTTTATGGATCCTCATCCACTTGCTAATCTTTTTAAGAGATCCAATTATTATGAAACAATTTAAAGTGATTTGAGTGCACTTGAAATCTGTGAATCTGAAAATTGTGATGAAGTACTTTATGAAGTGATTCACAGTAGATCTTTGAATAAAAAGAATGATTGCAATGATGTTATTATAAATTCTATTAATGTCAATTGTGCTAATAATATGCAAAACCCTAAGCTTGGGGATTCTAGTTTTGCTATGTCCACTACTTGTTGCAATGATCATGATTGGGGTGATTCTTCTTATGATCTTGAAAATTTATTTAAGTCCCATGATGAATATGAGATTGATAAAAATGTTTGCAATATTGAAAGTGGGTTTGGAATAGTGTCAACTTTAGATCCCACATATTTGGAGAATGTTCAATATTATGAAATTTTTGATAAAAGTCGGTTTGGAGAGGTCATGCCTTTAGTTAATGTTAATCCCACTATTTTGGAAGAGTGTCAACTTCGCATGCATGTGGATCGTGTTGACAATATGTTATGTGATAGCTATAATGCTGAATTTTCTTATGATCCCACATGTAATTATTATGAGAGAGGAAAATATTGTGGTAGAAATTAACATATTACTAGATTACCTCTCGTTACGTTGAGATTGCTATTGTTTCTTTCTTCTTCCTTGCAAACGGAGGTTTCTGCTTGTCTTGATATTTTGTTTGCTTATAAAACTTCTAGGCATAGGAAGTATGTTAGACTTAGATGTGTTTGTCATGTGTTTTATGATGCTCTCTTGGTGCTTCAATTCTTGTCTTTCATGTGAGCATCATTGAAATTATCAATGCCTAGCTAAGGGCGTTAAACAATAGCGCTTATTAGGAGGCAACCCAATTTTATTTTTGTTCTTTGCTTTTTGTTCCTGTTTAGTAATAAATAATTCATCTATCCTCTGGTTAGATGTGGTTTTATGTTTTAATTAGTGTTTGTGCCAAGTAGAACCTTTAGGATAGCTTACGGTGATAGTTGTGTTGATCCTGCTGAAAATCAGAAACTTTTGAGCTTAGTAAATTAGTTTTGACAATTCACAGAAAAGTGATTTTGATCTGATTATTTTTTCTTTGGATTGGTACACAATGTTTTCAGGGTTTACTAATTTGGTTGGATTTTTGGAGATACATAAGTATTCGAGAGTTACATATTACTACAGACTATTATGTTTTTGACAGATTCTATTTTCCGCGTGTTGTTTGCTTATTTTGATGAATCTATGGGTAGTATCGGGGGTATGAACCATGGAGAAGTTGTAATACAGTAGATATTACACCAATATAAATAAATAATGAGTTTTCAATAGTACCTTAAAGTGGTGATTTATTTTCTTATACTAACGGAGCTCATGAGATTTTCTGTCGAGTTTTGTGTTGTGAAGTTTTCAAGTTTTGGGTAATGATTTGATGGACTGTGGAATAAGGAGTGGCAAGAGCCTAAGCTTGGAGATTCCCAAGGCACCCCAAGGTAGTATTCATGGACAACCAAAAGCCTAAGATTGGGGATGCCCTGGAAGGCATTCCCTCTTTCGTCTTTGTCTATCGGTGACTTTACTTGAGGCTATATTTTTATTCACCACATGACATGTGTTTTGCTTGGAGCGTCTTGTATGATTTGAGTCTTTGCTTTTTTAATTTACCACAATCATCCTTGCTGTACACACCTTTTGGGAGAGACACGCTTGAATTGTGATTTATTAGAATACTCCATGTGCTTCACTTATATCTTTTGAGCTAGGCAATATCGCTCTAGTACTTCACTTGTATATTTTTAGAGCATGGCGGTGGCTTTATTTTATAGAAACTGTTGAACTCTCATGCTTCACTTCTATTATTTTGAGAGTCTTTTAGAACAGCATGGTAATTTCCTTTGGTTATAAAACTAGTCCTAATATGATAGGCATCCAAGATGGATATAACAAAAACTTTCATATGAAGTGCATTGAATACTATGAGAAGTTTGGTTCTTTATGATTGTTTTGAGATACGAAGATGGTGATATTAGAGTCATTCTAGAGGAGTAGTTGTGAATTTGAGAGATACTTGTGTTAAGGAGTTTGTGATTCCCGTAGCATGCACGTATGGTGAACCGTTATGTGATGAAGTTGGAGCATGATTTATTTATTTATTGTCTTCTTTATGAGTGGCGGTCGGGGACAAGCGACGGTCTTTTCCTACCAATCTATCCTCCTAGAAGCATGCGCGTAGTACTTTGTTTGGTAACTAATAGATTTTTGCAATAAGTATGTGAGTTCTTTATGACAAATGTTGAGTCCATAGTTATACGCACTCTCACCCTTCCACTATTGCTAGCCTCTCTAGTGTCGCGCAAGTTTCGCCGGTACCATACACCCACCATTACCTTCATCAAAACAGCCACCATACCTACCTATTATGGCATTTCCATAGCCATTCTGAGATATATTGCCATGCAACTTTCCATCGTTCCGTTTATTATGACACGCTCCATCATTGTCATATTGCTTTGCATGATCATGTAGTTGACATCGTATTTGTGGCAAAGTCACCGTTCATAATTCTTTCATATATGTCACTCTTGAATCATTGCACATCCCAGTACATCGCCGGAGGCATTCACATAGAGTCATATTTTGTTCTAAGTATTGAGTCGTAATTCTTGAGTTGTAAGTAAATAAAAGTGTGATGATCTTCATTATTAGAGCAATGTACCATGTAAGGAAAGGATGATGGAGACTATGATTCCCACACAAGTCGGGATGAGACTCCGTACGAAAAATAAAAAAAGAAAAGAAAAGAAAAAGAGGCCATAAAAAAAGAGAAGGCCCAAATAAAAAAATGAGAGAAAAAGAGAGAAGGGGCAATGTTACTATCCTTTTTCCACACTTGTGCTTCAAAGTATCACCTTGATCTTCATGATAGAGAGTCTCCTATTTTTTCACTTTCATATACTAGTGGGAATTTTTCATTATAGAACTTGGCTTGTATATTCCAATGATGGGCTTCCTCAAAATGCCCCAGGTCTTCATGACCAAGCGAGTTGGATGCACACCCACTTAGTTTCTTTTTGAGCTTTCATACACTTATAGCTCTAGTGCATCCGTTGCATGGAAATCCCTACTCACTCACATTGATATCTATTGATGGGCATCTCCATAGCCCGTTCACACACCTACTTGATGTGAGACTATCTTCTCCTTTTTGTCTTCTCCACAACCACCATATTCTATTCCACCTTAGTGCTATATCCATGGCTCACGCTCATTTATTGTGTGAAGATTGAAAAAGTTTGAGAACATAAAAAATATGAAACAATTGTTTGGCTTGTCATCGGGGTTGTGCATGATTTAAATATTTTGTGTGATGAAGATAGAGCATAGCCAGACTATATGATTTTGTAGGGATAGGTTTCTTTGGCCATGTTATTTTGAGAAGACATGATTGCTTTGTTAGCATGCTTGAAGTATTATTATTTTTATGTCAATATTAAAATTTTATTTTGAGTCTTTCGGATCTGAACATTCATGCCACAATAAATAAAATTACATGGATAAATATGTTGGGTAGCATTGCACATCAAAAATTCTGTTTTTATCATTTACCTACTCGAGGACAAGCAAGAATTATGCTTGGGGATGCTTGATACGTCTCCAACGTATCTATAATTTTTTATTGTTCCATGCTATTATATTATATGATTTGGATGTTTAATAGGCATTTATATCCTATTTTACATTATTTTTGGGACTAACCTTTAAACCGAGGGCCCGGTGCCAGTTTCTGTTTTTTAGCCTATTTTAGAGTTTCACAGAAAAGGAATACCAAACGGAGTCCAAACAGAATGAAACTTTCATGATGATCTTTCTTGGACCGAAAGGAAACCAAAAGACTTGGAGATGAAGTCGGAGATGCAACGAGGCGGCCACGAGGCAGTAGGGCCCGCCTCCTACCTCGTGGGCCCCTCGTAGCTCCCCTGATCTAGCCCCTTCGCCTATATATACTCTTATACCCTGGAAACATCTAGGATACCCACAAAACCACTTTTCCACCGCCGCAACCTTCTATACCCATGAGATCCCATCTAGGGGACTTTTCTGGCGTCCTGTCGGAGGGGGACTCGATCATGAAGGGCTACTTCATCAACACCATTACCTCTCCGATCAAGCGTGAGTAGTTTACCACGGACCTATGGGTCCATAGCTAGTAGCTAGATGGCTTCTTCTCTCTCTTTTATTCTCAATACCATGTTCTCCTTGATGTTCTGGGAAATCTATTCAACGTAATATTCTTTTGCGGTGTGTTTGCCGAGATCCGATGAATTGTGGATTTATGATCAGATTATCTATGAATATTATTTGGTTCTTCTCTGAATTCCTATATGCATGATTTGATATCTTTACCAGTCTCTTCGAATTATTGGTTTAGTTTGGCCTACTAGATTGATATTTCTTGCAATGGAAGAAGTGCTTAGCTTTGGGTTCAATCTTGCGGTGTCCTTTCCTAGTGACAGTAGGGGTAGGAAGGCACGTATCGTATTGTTGCCATCGAGGATAAAAAGATGGGGTTTCCATCATATTGCTTGAGTTAATTCCTCTACAACATGTCATCTTACTTAATGTGTTACTCCGTTATTTATGAACTTAATACTCTAGATGCATGCTGGATAGTGGTTCATGTGTGGAGTAATAGTAGTAGATGCAGAATTGTTTCTGTCTACTTGACATAGACGTGATGCCTATGTTCATGATCATTGCCTTAGATATTGTCATAACTATGCGCTTTTCTATCAATTGCTCGGCAGTAATCTGTTCACCCACCGTAATATTTGCTATCTTAAGAGAAGCCACTAGTGAAACCTATGGCCCTCGGGTCTCATTTCCATCATATCAGCTCTCTTTTACATCTTACTAGTTTCCGATCTACTATTTTGCAATCATTTACTTTCCAATCTATAAACCAAAAATACCAAAAATATTTACTTTGTTGTTTATCTGTCTCTATCAGATCTCACTTTTGCAAGTGGCTGTGAAGGGATTGACAACCCCTTTATCGCATTGGGTGCAAGTTTTTGATTGTTTGTGCAGGTATTCGGTGACTTGTGCGTTGTCTCCTACTGGATTTATACCTTGGTTCTCAAACTGAGGGAAATACTTAAGCTACTTTGTTGCATCACCCTTTCCTATTCAAGGGAAAAACCAATGCAAGCTCAAGAGGTGGCACATATCCCTAGTCCTTTTCAGGTACTTCAGGATGTTCTTGACCGTTGTGCAGTGATCCACTTCTGGATTACTTTGGTACCTCCCTGCTAAACTTATAGCAAGGCACACATCAGGTCTGGTACACAGCATAGCATAGATGATAGAACCCATGGCTGAGGCATAGGGAATGGCTTTCATTTTCTCTCCATCTTCTGTAGAGGTCGGGCATTAAGTCTGACTCAACTTCACACCTTGTAACACAGGCAAGAACCTTTTCTTTGACTGGTCCATTTTGAACTTCTTCAAAACTTTATCAAGGTATGTGCTTTGTGAAAGTCCTATCAAGCGTCTTGATCTATCTCTATAGATCTTGATGCCCAATATATAAGCAGCTTCACCGAGGTCTTTCATTGAAAAACTTTTATTCAAGTATCCTTTTATGCTATTCAGAAATTCTACATCATTTCCAATCAACAATATGTCATCCACATATAATATTAGAAATGCTATAGAGCTCCCACTCACTTTCTTGTAAATACAGACTTCTCCAAAAGTCGGTATAAAACCATATACGTTGACCACCTCATCAAAGCATATATTCCAACTCCGAGATGCTTGCACCAGTCCATAAATGGATCGCTGGAGCTTGCACACTTTGTTAGCACCTTTAGGATCGACAAAACCTTCTGGTTGCATCATATACAACTCTTCTTTAAGAAATCCATTAAGGAATTCAGTTTTGACATCCATTTGCCAGATTCCATAATCATAAAATGTGGCAATTGAACTTGTCGAAAACCTTTTGCGATTTGGAGAGACTTAAGCATCACTACGGGTGAGAAATTCTCATCATAGTCAACTCCTTAAACTTGTCGAAAACCTTTTGTGACAAGTCGAGCTTTATAGTCAGTAACATTACCATTAGTGTTAGTCTTCTTCTTGAAGATCCATTTATTCTCTATGGGTCGCCGATCATCGGGCAAATCCACCAAAGTCCACACTTTGTTCTCATACAAGGATCATGTCTCAGATTTCATGGCCTCAAGCCATTTATCGGAATCTGGGCTCATCATAGCTTGTTCATAGTTCGTAGGTTTGTCATGGTCAAGTAACATGACTTCCAGAAAAGGATTACCATACCACTCTGGTGCGGATCATGCTCTGGTTGACCTACAAGGTTCTATAGTAACTTGATCTGAAGTTTCATGATCATTATCATTAGCTTCCTCTCCAGTTGGTGTACGCATCACAGGAACGGATTTCTCAGATGATCTACTTTCCAAATTGAGAGAAGGTACAATTACCTCATCAAGTTCTACTTTCCTCCCACTCACTTCTTTTGAGAGAAACTCCCTCTCTAGAAAGGTTCCATTCTTGGCAACAAAGATCTTTCCTTCAGATCTGTGGTAGAGGGTGTACCCAATTTTTTCCTTAGGGCATCCTATGAAGACGTACATCTCTGATTTGGGTTCGAGCTTATCAGGCTGAAGCTTTTTGACATAAGCATCACCACCCCAAACTTTAAGAAACAACAACTTAGGTTTGTTGCCAAACCACAGTTCATACGATGTCGTCTCAACAGATTTTGATGGTGCCCTGTTTAACGTGGATGCAGCTGTCTCTAATGCATAACCCCAAAAAGATAGTGGTAAATTGGTAAGAGACATCATAGCTCGCACCATATCTAAAATTCCATCTGCCTGGAGTTTCTTTATGTGCTTTACACCGATATGACCTAAACGGTAGTACCTCAAATAAGTTGCACTATCATTATCAACTTTGCATCTTTTGGCATCAAAATTATGAATATGTGTATCACCACGATCAAGATTCAACAGAAATAGACCACTCTTCAAGGGTGCATGACCATAAAAGATATTACTCATATAAATAGAACAACCATTATTCTCTGATTTAAATGAATAACCGTCTTGCACTAAACAAGATCCAGGTATAATGTTCATGCTCAACGCTGGCACCAAATAACAATTATTCAGGTCTAAAACTAATCCCGAAGGAAGATGTAGAGGTAGCGTGCCGTCGGCGATCACATCGACCTTGGAACCATTCCCGACGTGCATCGTCACCTTATCCTTAGCCAATCTTCATTTAATCCGTTGTCCCTATTTCGAGTTACAAATAATAGCAACCGAACCGGTATCAAATACCCAAGCACTACTATGAGAATTAGTAAGGTACACATCAATAACATGTATATCAAATATACCTTTGTTCACTTTGCAATCCTTCTTATCCGCCAAATACTTGGGGAAGTTCCGCTTCCAGTGACCAGTCCCTTTGAAGTAGAAGCACTCACTTTCAAGCTTGGGTCCAGCTTTGGGTTTCTTCCCGGGAGTGACAACTTGCTTGCCATTCTTCTTGAAGTTCCCCTTCTTACCCTTGCCCTTCTTCTTGAAACTAATGGTCTTGTTAACCATCAACACTTGATGCTCCTTCTTGATATCTACCTCCGCAGCTTTTAGTATTGCGAAGAGCTCAGGAATAGTATTTTCCATCCCTTGCATATTGTAGTTCATCACGAAGTCTTTGTAGCTTGGTGGCAGTGATTGAAGAACTCTGTCAATGACACAATCATCTAGAAGATCAACTCCCAACTGCGTCAAGTGATTATGGTACCAAGACATTCTGAGTATGTTTTCACTAACAGAACTGTTCTCCTCCATCTTGCAGCTATAGAACTTGTTGGAGACTTCATATCTCCCAACTCGGGCATTTGCTTGAAATATTAACTTCAACTTTTGGAACATCTCATATGGTCGATGACGTTCAAAACATCTTTGAAGTCCTGATTCTAAGCCGTAAAGCATGGCACACTGAACTAACAAGTAGTCATCAACATGCGACTGCCAAGCATTCACAATGTCTGCAGTTGCTGGGGCGGGTGGTACACCTAGTGGTGCATCAAGGACATAATTATTCTATGCAGCAATGAGGATAATCCTCAAGTTACGGACCCAGTCCGTGTAGTTGCTACCATCATCTTTCAACTTAGCTTAGGAATGCATTAAAATTCAAGGGAACGAAAGCACGGGCCATTGATCTACAACATAGATATGCAAAAACTATTAGGACTAAGTTCATGATAAATTAAGTTCAATCAATCATATTACTTAAGAACTCCCACTTAGATAGACATCCCTCGAGTCATCTAAATGATACGTGGTCCAAATCGACTAAACCATGTCCGATCATCATGTGAGATGGAGTAGTCATCAATGGTGAACATCTCTATGTTGATAATATCTACTATATGATTCAGGTTCGACCTTTCGGTCTCCAGTGTTCTGAGGCCATGTCTATACATGCTAGGCTCATCAAGTTTAACCCGAGTATTCCGCATGTGCAAAACTGGCTTGCACCCGTTGTATTTGAACGTAGAGCCTATCACACCCGATGGTGTCTCACCATGAAGAACTTTCACAATGGTGCATACTCGGGGAGAACACTTATACCTTGAAATTTAGTTAAGGGATCATCTCATAATGCTACCGCCGTACTAAGCAAAATAAGATGCATAAAGGATAAACATAACATGCAATCAAAATATGTGACATGATATGGCCATCATCATCTTGTGCTTTTGATCTCCATCACCAAAGCAACGTCATGATATCCATCGTCCCGGCTTGACACCTTGATCTCCATCATAGCGTCGTGGTCTTCTTGCCAACTATTGCTTCTACGACTATTGCTACCGCTTAGTGATAAAGTAAAGCAATTACATGGCGTTTGTATTTCATACAATAAAGCGACAACAGTAAGGCTCCTGCCAGTTGTCGATAACTTTTACAAAACATGATCATTTCATACAACAACGTATATCACATCATGTCTTGACCATATCACATCACAACATGCCCTGCAAAAACAAGTTAGACGTCCTCTACTTTGTTGTTGCAAGTTTTACGTGGCTGCTACGGGCTTATAGCAAGAACAATTCTTAGCTATGGCACAAAACCACAACGATGATTTATCAAATTTGATGTTTTAACCTTCACAAGGACCGGCCGCAGTCAAATTCAATTCAACTAAAGTTGGAGAAACGGACACCCGCCAGCCACCTTTATGCAAAACTAGTTGCATGTCTGTCGGTGGAACCGGTCTCATGAACGTGGTCATGTAAGGTTGGTCCGAGCTGCTTCATCCAACAATACCGCTAAATCAAAATAAGACATTGGTCGTAACTAGTACGATGATCACCGCCCACAACTCTTTGTGTTCTACTCGTGCATATCATCTATGCATAGACCTGGCTCGGATGCCACTGTTGGGAAACATAGCATGCAATTTGAAAAAAATTCCCACGCTCATGCAAGATCTATCTAGGAGATGCATAGCAACGAGAGGGGGAGAGTGTGTCCAGGTACCCTCGTCGACCGAAAGAGGAAGCTTTTACTTAACGCGGTTAATGTAGTCGAACGTCTTCTCATTTCGATCGATTGAGTACCAAACATACGACACCTCCGAGTTCTGCACATGTTCAGCGCGATGACGTCCCTCGAGCTGTTGATCTAGCAGAGGGTCGAGGAAGTAGATGAGTTCCGTCAGCACGACGGCATGGTGACGGTGATGGTGATGTGATCCACGTAGGGCTTCACCTAAGCACCGCGAGAATATGACCCGAGGCGTAAATTGTGGAGGGGCACCGCATATAGCTTAGAGCAATTGGTGTGTCCTCTAGCCCCCCCTCCCCCCGTATACAAAGGAGGGAGGGAGAGGAGGCCGGCCCTAGGCGCACCCCAAGTAGGAGGAGTCCTACTTGGGGTCCTAGTTGGATTCGCCCCCCTTTCCTTTTATTGAAGGGGGAAAGGGGGGAGGAGAGGGAGAAGGAGAAGGAAAGGGGGCGCCGCCCCTCCCCTTGTCCAATTCGGACTCCTCTCTGGTGAGGGGGCACACCACCCCCTTGTGGGCTGGTGTGCCTCCCTCCTATGGCCCATATGGCCCATATCTTTCCCCAGGGAGTTCCTTTACTTCGATATGTACCCGATACATTCCGGAACCCTTCCGGTATCTGAATACTACATTCAAATATATCAATATTTACCTCTCGACCATTTCGAGACTCCTCGTCATGTCCATAATCTCACCTGGGACTCTGAACAACCTTCGGTCACCAAAACACATAACTCATATAATACATATCATCATCGAACGTTAAGCGTGCGGACACTACGGGTTCGAGAACTATGTAGACATGACCGAGACACCTCTCCGGTCAATAACCAATAGCGGAACCTGGATGATAATATTGGTTCCCACATATTCTACGATGATCTTTATCGGTTGAATCGCTATGTTAACATACGTTATTCCCTTTGTCATCGGTATGTTACTTGCCCGATATTCGATCGTCGGTATCTTCATACCTAGTTCAATCTTGTTACCGACAAGTCTCTTTACTCGTTCCGTAATGCATCCACCTGCAACTAACTCATTAGTCACATTGCTTGCAAGGCTTCACATGATGTGCATTACGAGAGGGCCCAGAGACACCTCTCCGATACTCGGAGTGACAAATTCTAATCTCGATCTATGCCAACCCAACAAACACCTTCGAAGATACCTGTCGAGCATCTTTATAATCACCCAGTTGTGACGTTTGATAGCACACAAGGCATTCCTATGGTGTCTGGGAGTTGCATAATCTCATAGTCGGAGGAATATGTATTTGACATGAAGAAAGTAGTAGCAATAAAACGATCTTTATGTTAAGCTAACGGATGGGTCTTGTCCATCACATCATTCCCCTAATGACGTGATCCCGTTCATCAAATGACAACACATGTCTATGGCTAGGAAACTTAACACTACAAAAAAGGCACATTCATGACATTTTGGGCCAAACAATTTTCTTCCTATCATGCTTATGACACTTCTATGACGATAATTGTGACAAAACCCGGTATCATCATAGATGTGGTGGGTTCCTACTTCTATTACAAAAAATCATGACAGAAAATGGGCTTTTCATCCTTGGCGGGCCGGAGACGCAGCTTCATGACATTCTTTGGGCCATCCATGACGGAAAAAACCGTGGTAGAAGCGAGTGCGAGGAAAATTTCGGGGTGTTCCCGGTTACGGTGGGTGGTCGGGCCCGAGCGATGCATGGAGGTTTGCACATTTCTCTCATACACGCATGCACGTGGGCGCGAGGCGTTGGGATTTAACTGAACCCGAGTAAGGCGTTCGCCTACTGAACCCAAGTGATTACACTGTAGGCTACGCGTTACTGAACCCAAGCGATCGATCGATGGCTGTTAACTGAACCCGATTGAGTGATTCCTTCGCTACTGCTACTAACTAAAGCCGACCGATGTTGCCTCTGGATGAACAGTGAGCGTTATTGGGGGGGTTGGATGAACAGTTCCCGGTGGGCGGTTGGATGAACAGGACCCCGTGGTAGTAGAGGCCCGTTGCCGCTGGATTAATAGGACCCCAATCGAGTGGGTTAGGGGTGGATGAACAGGACCCCGTGGAGGGCTGGATGAACAGGACCCCATGGAGGGCTGGGGTAACAGTAGCCGGTGGAGGGCTGGATGAATTGTAGCCCGTGAAGGGGTGGTTGAACAGGACCCGTGGAGAGGGCTGGTTGAACAGTACCCGGTGGAGGAGCGTGTGGTGGAGGCTGGATGAACAGGAGCCCATGGATGAACAGTCGCAGGTGGAGGCTGGAGGAGGTTGACGATGGTGAACAGTAGCCCATGGAGGCAGGAGGAGGTCGACGGTGGAAATGAACATTATCCCGTGGAGTCCCATTTTGCGGTACGCCACACTCGTCCCGATGAACAGGACCCCCGTTTTGATAGTAACGCTCCAACACAAGTCTGTTTCCTCCGTTTTGTGGTACGCCACACCCCACCCAATCAACATGACCCCGTTTCGACCATAGAAGGTCCAACAGAAGTCCGTTTCCTTCGTTTTGTGGTATTCTAGACCCCTCTCGATGAACAGGATCCCGTTTCGACTGTGGCCGGTCGAACACAAGGACATTTCCATCGTTCTACGGTACGCTAGGCCTCGTTTCCATTGGCTGTTCCATCCAAGCCGGTTGGCTCCCAATGAACACGACGACGCATTACGTTCCGACCTATCCAGTTGGCTCCCCTTGAACACGACGATGACATAGTTTCTCCGTTCCAACCCAACCATGTACACGAGCCTTGGCCGTACGTATGCATGAGTAGGTGTTCAAGACCCCGCCCGTATGTACGTACGTGGCCGTATTTACTTTCTTGCACCCTGGCCGTTGTACGTACATGTACATGCTACATGCGCGCCTCTACTATGACACGTGCGCGCCTCTACATTGACCAGTATGTACGTACACGTTCATGACCAGAATGACAATGCTACGTACGCTTCGACCAGGTGGGTCCTGATTGTCAAGCACTTCCTTGTGTGCGAAGATGTAGCTGGTGGGTCCTAGCAGTCAGGGGGCGAATCATTTTTTTTGCCCGTAATATGGATGCACTTCCTTGCGCGCGAAGATGTAGCTGGTGGGACCCAACAGTCAGGGGGGAAACATTTTTTCGCGAAATACGGTGGCCCGTCCAGTCGGTCCCTGCTGTCAGGTGGAGGAATCATTATTTTGCGCGTAATAAGGAGGCACTTCCATGCTGCTGCCGTGGACCCAGCTGTCAGCCTCTCCACGTACAGTACTCTTCCGATGGAAGATGTTCCTTGACCATGTTGACCACACCGTGCCAAGAGCACTAGGGCAGTGGACGACAGCGAGACCTAGGAAGGGAATGACGCGGAGCCGGGGAAGACACGGCAGTGGAAGCCCACGTGGAGAGGAGTACGAGGGTTCACTAGTTTGGCTGCGGTGTGAGGCTGCCGTCGCTGCAGAATAACAGGGGGTGTGGGTGAGTGGATGTCCTGGCCAACGGTCAGAGTAGTAGGGGCGGTGAGGCCTCCGCGGCATCACAGCCGGCCACAGGAGGCAAGAGCACGCAGCACTACTGGCGCTGATTTGGGCGGCTGGAGCAAGAAGACCAGAGGTTGAAGAAGCACTACGACCGTTGGATGGACATCGTACGGTCAGTGGAGCAAGAATCGTTCATATTGAGTAAGTTGACAAAGCCCTCCATCCCCGTCAACTTAGTAGGCCCACAAGTCAACCTCCCACTATGGTGGGTCCCAGCTAGCACGGGGGTATTCATTTTTGTGTGCGTAATAAGGAGGCACTTCCTTGCATGCGAAGATATAGCTGGTGGGTCCGAGCCGTCAGCGGGGGGAACGTTTTTTTCATGAAATACAGAGGCCCTTCCGGTGGGTCCTAGCTGTCAGGTGGAGGAATCATTATTTTGTGCGTAATAAGGAGGCATTTCCTTGCGTGCGGTCGTGGACCCAGCTGTCAGCCTCTCCACGTAGAGTCCACTTCCGATCGATGTTGTTCGTTGACCATGTTGACCATGCCGTGCCAAGAGCACCAGGGCAGTAGACGACAGCGAGGCCTAGGAAGGGAATAATATGGAGCCAGGGAAGACTCGGTAGTTGATTCCCACACGGAGGGGGGTACGATGTTTACTGGTTCGTCTGCCATCGCCGGAGAATAACAACAGGTGTGGGTGAGTAGAGGGAAGGCTAGGCCAGCGATGGGAGTACGGTGGGGCGGTGAGGCCAGCGCGGCAACATAGCCAGTCATAGGAGGAGAGAGCAGGCAGTCCCGCCAGCGCTTGTTTGAGCGGCTGGAGAAGGAAGAGCAAAGATTGAAGAAGCACGATGGTCGTTGGATGGACATCCAACAGTCACTGCTCTCATGTGTTGACTAAGTTGACACGGTGTTGTGTGTGTGTCAACCTTTTTTTAGGAAAGCATACGCGTCAACCTGTAGTAGGCGCACAAGTCAGCCTCAAATCTATGGAAAACAGCATACAACCCATCTGCCATTATTTCTAATAATTTACAGCCCATTTGTTAATTCTTAAGAATTTTTTTGGAGCCCATCTTCTTTTTGTTAGCATTACACCCCATATTGTGGCCATGGTGAAAAATTATATTTTTTTTGCATATTTCAGTGTGGTCAACTATTTTTAATCCTGAAATATCGAGTCACATTCCAACTATTTTGAAAAAATAATTTATATAAATATAAAATCCAAATAATTGTCCACGCATAAAAATCAATGGAATTTAAAATCTTGTAATGAAAAAAAGTTTAAACTAATTCCCAGTTTGATGTGTTTTAAAAATGTACAACCTATTTCTGGGCAAACCGAATGAAACTCTCCTCGTCTTGAAAGATTTGCAGCCCAGCAGGGCTGATAAAGCAAGTAGGCCTTGTTTGGGTATTTCTTTTAAAAAATAGAACTGGGCTAGCCATTTTCAGCAAGAAAAAAATACAACTGGGCTCATGATGTGGTAAACATAAATAAAACCCTGGTAAGATGGGCCATAGCCCCCACACAGCCCCGCTGTTACCCTGATTCGTCGCTAAAACTAGTATAAATAACAATTTCTTGTTCCTCAAAAAAAACTACGCAACCTACTGGGTCCCTAGTGTTAGCCGCTCGTAGTGTAATTCTCTCGTTTATTGACTACCTTGAAAGCGGCGTGAGCCCCAAATGTCCAACCATTATGAGGAACCATGGGCTTGTAATAATGAGGCACTTGCTTGCGTACTGCCATGACACTGGTGGGTCCCTACTATCATCCTCTCCACGTACAGTCATCTCCTTGTTCCTCTCTGTTGTTGACGACGTTGACAATGCAAGAGGGAGGCGCACCGCGCACGGCAAGCAAACCAAGGCGGAGGATGATGGCAAGGCGTCGGACTGAACGAACAGGAGCCGTGGAAGATGCGCCGGTCCAGTCGCAGGCGGAGGGGAGTATGTGTTGGAAATATGCCCTAGAGGCAATAATAAAATGGTTATTATTGTATTTCCTTGTTCATGATAATTGTCTATTGTTCATGCTATAATTGTATTGACCAGAAACCGCAATACATGTGTGAATACATAGACCACAACATGTCCCTAGTGAGCCTCTAGTTGACTAGCTCGTTGATCAACAGATGGTCATGCTTTCCTTACCATCGACATTGGATGTCATTGATAACGGGATCACATCATTAGGAGAATGATGTGATGGACAAGACCCAATCCTAAGCATAGCACAAGATCGTGTAGTTCGTTTGCTAAAGCTTTTCTAATGTCAAGTATCATTTCCTTAGACCATGAGATTGTGTAACTCCCTTATACCATAGGAGTGCTTTGGGTGTACCAAACATCACAACGTAACTGGTTGACTATAAAGGTGCACTACAGGTATCTTCGAAAGTGTTTGTTGAGTTGGCACGAATCGAGATTGGGATTTGTCACTCTGTATGACGGAGAGGTATCTCTGGGCCCACTCGGTAATGCATCATCATAATGAGCTCAATGTGACTAACTACTTAGTCACAGTATCATGCATTACACAACGAGTATAGTGACTTGCCGGTAACGAGATTGAACGAGGTATTGGGATACCGACGATCGAATCTCGGGCAAGTAACATACCGATTGACAAAGGGAATTGCATACGGGATTGCTTGAATCCTTGACATCGTGGTTCATCCGATGATATCATCATGGAACATGTGGGAGCCAACATGGGTATCTAGATCCCGCTGTTGATTATTGGCCAGAGAGCTGTCTCGGTCATGTCTGCATGATCCCCGAACCCGTAGGGTCTACACACTTAAGGTTCGATGACGCTAGGGTTATAAAAGAAGTTTGTATGTGGTTACTGAATGTTGTTTGGAGTCCCGGATGAGATCCCAGACGCCACGAGGAGTTCCGGAATGGTCTGGAGGTAAAGAATAATATATAGGAAGTGAGGTTTTGGCCACCGGAAGTATTTTGGGGGTCACCCGTAATGTACCGGGACCACCGGAAGGGTTCCGGGGGTCCACCGGGAGGGGCCACCACCCCCGGAGGCTTGCATGGGCCTAGAGTGGAAAGGGACCAGCCCCAGAGTGGGCTGGTGCGCCTCCCACCAAGGTCCAAGGCGCAGCTATGAGGGGAGAGGGGAAACCCTAGGCGCATATCGGCCTAAAGGCCCACCCTAGGACGCACCCCCTCTCTCCCCCTCTTGGCCGCCCCCCTCTATCCCATCTAGGGCTGCCGCCCCCCTAGGGGTGGGAACCCTAGAGGGGGCGTACCCTCCTCCCCTCCTCCTATAAATAGTGGGGGTTTGGGGCTACCATACACATGAGTTTCCATCTCTCCTGGCGCAGCCCTACCCCTCTCCCTCCTCGTCTCTCGTAGTGCTTGGCAAAGCCCTGCTGGAGTGCCACACTCCTCCATCACCACCACGCTGTTGTGCTGCTGCTGGACGGAGTCTTCCCCAACCTCTCCCTCTCTACTTGATGGATCAAGGCACGAGAGACGTCACCGGGCTGCATGTGTGTTGAACGCGGAGGCACCGTTCTTAGGTACTTAGATCAGATTCAGCCGCAATCTGAATCACTTCATGAACGACTCGACCGACCGTGTTCTTGTAACGCTTCCGCATCGCGATCTTCAAGGGTATGAAGATACACTCCCCTCTCTCTCTCTTGTTGCTAGAATCTCCATAGATTGATCTTGGTGATGCGTAGAATTTTTTTGAATTTCTGCTACGTTCCCCAACAGTGGCATCATGAGCTAGGTCTATTGCGTAGATTCTATGCACGAGTAGAACACAAGTAGTTGTGGGCGTTGGTTTTGTTCAATATGTTTACGTTACTAGTCCTATCTTGTTTCGACAGTATTGTGCGATGAAGCAGCCCAGACCGACCTTACACGTACACTTACGTGAGACAGGTTCCACCGACTGACATGCACTTGTTGCATAAGGTGGCTAGCGGGTGCCAGTCTCTCCCACTTTAGTCGGATCGGATTTGATGAAAAGGGTCCTTATGAAGGGTAAATAGCAATTGGCATATCATGTTGTGGTTTGGGCATAGGTAAGAAATGTTCTTGCTAGAAACCTATAGCAGCCACGTAATAACTTGCAACAACAATTAGAGGACGTCTAACTTGTTTTTGCAGCATATGCCGTGTGATGTGATATGGCCAAGAAGGATGTGATGAATGAAATAAATGTGATGTATGAGATTGATCATATTCTTGTAATAGGAATCACAACTTGCATGTCGATGAGTATGACAACCGACAGGAGCCATAGGAGTTGTCTTTATTTATTGTATGACATGCGTGTCACTGAATAACGCCATGTAATTACTTTACTTCATTGCTAAACCGTTAGCTATAGTAGTAGAAGTAATAAGTTGGTGAGACAACTTCATGGAGACACGATGATGGAGATCATGATGATGGAGATGATGGTGTCATGCCGGTGACAATGATGATCATGGAGCCCCGAAGATGGAGATCAAAAGGAGCAAAATGATATTGGCCATATCATGTCACTATTTGATTGCATGTGATGTTTATCATGTTTATGCATCTTATTTGTTTAGAACGCCGGTAGTAAATAAGATGATCTCTCATAATAATTTCAAGAAAGCGTTCCCCCTAACTGTGCACCGTTGTGAAAGATCGTTGCTTCGAAGCACCACGTGATGATCGGGTGTGATAGATTCTAACGTTCACATACAACGGGTGTAAGCCAGATTTACACACACGAAACACTTAGGTTGACTTGACGAGCCTAGCATGTACAGACATGGCCTCGGAACACAAGAGACCGAAAGGTCGAGCATGAGTCGTATAGTAGATATGTTCAACATGAAGATGTTCACCGAAGATGACTAGTCCGTCTCACGTGATGATCGGACACGGCCTAGTTGACTCGAATCATGTATCACTTAAGATGACTAGAGGGATGTCTATCTGAGTGGGAGTTCACTAGATGAACTTAATTATCCTAAACATAGCCAAAAGGTCTTTGCAAATTATGTCGTAACTCGCACTTTAGTTCTACTATTTAGATATGTTCCTAGAGAAAATATAGTTGAAAGTTGATAGTAGCAATTATGCGGACTGGGTCCGTAAACTGAGAATTGTTCTCATTGTTGCACAGAAGGCTTATGTCCTTAATGCACCGCTCAGTGTGCTGAACCTCGAACGTCGTTTGAGGATGTTGCGAACATCTGACATACACGTTTTGATGACTACATGATAGTTCAATAATGTTAAATGGTTTAGAATTGTGGCGCCGAAGACGTTTTTGAAACGTCGCGGAACATATGGGATGTTCCGAGGGCTAAAATTGGGATTTTAGGCTCGTGCCCACGTCAAGAGGTATGAGACCTCCGACAAGTTTCTTAGCCTACAAACTAATTGAGAAAAGCTCAATCGTTGAGCTTGTACTCAGATTGTCTAGGTACAACAATCACTTGAATCGAGTGGGAGTTAATCTTCCAGATGAGATAGTGATGTTTCTCCAAAGTCATTGCCACCAATCTACTAGAGCTTCGTGATGAACTATAACCTATCAGGGATAGATATGATGATCCTTGAAATATTCGCAATGTTTGACACCACGAAACTAGAAATCAAGAAGGAGCATCAATTGTTGATGGTTAGTGAAACCACTAGTTTCAAGAAGGGCAAGGGCAAGAAGGGATACTTCATGAAATGGCAAATCAGTTGCTGCTCTAGTGAAGAAACCCAAGGTTGAACCCAAACCCGAGACTAAGTGCTTTTGTAATGAGGGGAACAGTCACTGAAGCAGAATTACCCTAGATACTTGGTAGATGAGAAGGCTGGCAAGGTCGACAGAAGTATATTGGATATACATTATATTGACGTGTACTTTACTAGTACTCCTAGTAGCACCATGCAATAGATACTGATTCAGTTGCTAAGTGTTAGTAACTCGAAATAAAAGGCTACGGAATAAACGAAGACTAGTTAAAGGTGACATGATGATATGGTTTGGAAGTGTTTCCAAGGTTGATGTGATCAAGCATCGCATACTCCCTCTACCATCGAGATTGCTGTTAAACCTAAATAATTGTTATTTGGTGTTTGCGTTGAGCATAGACATTATTGGATTATTTTTATCGCAATATGGTTATTCATTTAAGGAGAATAATGGTTACTCTGTTTATTTGAATAATACCTTCAATGGTCTTGCACCTAAAATGAATGCTTTATTGAATCTCAATCGTAGTAATACACATGTTCAAGCCAAAAGATATAAGATAGTAATGATATAGTGCCACCTACTTGTGGCACTACCATTTGAGTCATATTGGTATAAAACGCATGAAGAAGCTCCATGTTGATGGATCTTTGGACTCACTCATTTTTGAAAAGATTGAGACATGTGAACCATGTCTATTGGTATATACGCATGAAGAAACTCCATGCAGATGGGCCATTTGGACTCAGTTGATTTTGAATCACTTGAGACATGCAAATCATACCACATGGGCAAGATGACTGAAAGCCTCGTTTTCAGTAAAATGGAACAAGAAAGCAACTTGTTGGAAGTAATACATTTTGATGTGTGCAGTCCAATGAGTGTTGAGGCACGCAGTGGATATCGTTATGTTCTTACTTCACAGATGATTTCAGTAGATACTAAGTATATTTACTTGATGAAACACAAGTCTGAATTATTGAATGGATCAAGTAATTTCAGAGTGAAGTTGAAGATCGTCGTGACAAGAGGATAAAATGTCTATGATATGATCATAGAGATGAATATCTGAGTTGCGAGTTTGTTACACAATTGAGTCATTGTGGAAATTGTTTCACTACTAACACCGCCTGGAACACCATAGTGTGATGGTGTGTCCGAACATCATAGATGCACCCTATTGGATATGGGGCATACCATGATGTCTCTTATCAAATTACCACTATCGTTCATGGGTTAGGCATTAGAGAAAACCACATTCACTTTAATAGGGCACCACATAATTCCGTTGAGATGACACCGTATGAACTATGGTTTAGAGAAACCTAAGCTATCGTTTCTTGAAATTTTGGGGCTGCGACGCTTATATGAAAAAGTTTCATCCTGATGAGCTCGAACCCAAAGCGGATAAATACATCTTCATAGGACACCCAAAACAGTTGGGTATACCTCCTATTTCAGATCTAGAAGCAAAAGTGATTGTTTCTAGAAACGGGTCCTTTCTCGAGGAAAAGTTTCTCTCGAAAGAATTGAGTGGGAGGATGGTGGAGACTTGATATGGTTATTGAACCGTCACTACAACTAGTGGGTAGCAGGGCACAGGAAGTTGTTCCTGTGGCACCTACACCAATTGAAGTGGAAGATGATGATAGTGATCATGAAGCTTCGGATCAAGTCACTACCAAACCTGGTAGGACGACAAGGACGCGTACTGCTTCAGAGTGGTATGGTAATCCTGTCTTGGAGGTCATGATGCTAGACAACAATGAACCTACGAGCTATGGAGAAGCGATGGTGGGCTCGGATTTTGACAAATGGCTCGAGGCCATAAAATCCGAGAGAAGATCCATGTATAAAACAAAGTGTAGACTTTGGAAGAACTACTTATGGTCATAAGGTTGTTGGGTACAGATGGATTTTAAAAGGGAAGATAGACAATGATGGTAAGTGTCACCATTAACAAAGCTCGGCTTGTCGCTAAGATGTTTTCCAACAAGTTTAAGGAGTTGACTACGATGAGACATTCTCACTCGTAGCGATGCTAAGAGTCTGTTAGAATTAGATTAGCAGCTCCTGCATTATTTATGAAATCTTGCAGATAGGATGTCAAAATATAGTTTCATCGACGATTTTCTTGAGGAAAGGTTGTATCTGATACAACCAGAAGGTTTTGACAATCCTAAAAGATGATAACAAGTATGCAAAGCTCCAGCAATCCTTCTAAGGACTGGAGTAAGCATCTCGGAGTTGGAATATATGCTTTGATGAGATGATCAAATATTTTGGATTTATACAAAGTTTAAGAGAAACTTGTATTTCCAAAGAAGTGAGTGGGAGCACTATAGAATTTCTGATGAGTATATGTTGTTGACATATTGTTGATCAGAAATGATATAGAAATCGAAAGCATATAGGGTATTTGAAAAGTGTTTTTCAATGGAAAACCTGGATTAAGCTACTTGAACATTGAGCATCAAGATCTATAAGGATACATCAAAAATGCTTAATAGTACTTTCAAATAAATACATACCGTGACAAGATTTTGAAGGAGTTCAAAATAGATCGGCAAAGGAGTTCTTGGCTTTGTTATAAGGTGTGAGTATTGAGTAAGACTCAAGACCTGACCATGGCATAAGAGAGAGAATGGACGAAGGTCGTCCCCTATGCTTCAGACATAGGCTCTACAGTATGCTATGCTGTGTACCGCACCTGAAGTGTGCCTTGCCATGAGTTAGTCAAGGGGTACAAGAATGATCCAGGAATGGATCACAAGATAGCGGTCAAACATATCCTTAGTAACTAGTGGACTAAGGAATTTTCTCGATTATGGAGGTGGTAAAAGAGTTCGTTCTAAAGGGTTACGCCGATGCAAACTTTGACACTAATCCGGATTATTCTGAGTAGTAAACCAGATTCGTATAGTAGAATAGTTATTTGGAATAGCTCCAAATAGAGCGTGGTAGCTGCATCTAGGAGATAACATAGAGATTTGTAAAGCACACACGGATTTGAAAGATTCAGACCCGTTGACTAATAACCTCTCTCACAAGCGAGATATAATCAAACCCAATGGGTGTTGGACTCGTTACAATCACATAGTGATGTGAACTAGATTATTGACTCTAGTGCAAGTGGGAGACTGTTGGAATTATGCCCTAGAGGCAATAATAAAATGGTTATTATTGTATTTCCTTGTTCATGATAATTGTCTATTGTTCATGCTATAATTGTATTGACCAGAAACCGCAATACATGTGTGAATACATAGACCACAACATGTCCCTAGTGAGCCTCTAGTTGACTAGCTCGTTGATCAACAGATGGTCATGGTTTCCTGACCATGGACATTGGATGTCATTAATAACGGGATCACATCATTAGGAGAATGATGTGATGGACGAGACCCAATCCTAAGCATAGCACAAGATCATGTAGTTCGTTTGCTAAACCTTTTCTAATGTCAAGTATCATTTCCTTAGACCATGAGATTGTGTAACTCCCTTATACTGTAGGAGTGCTTTGGGTGTACCAAACGTCACAACATAATTGGGTGACTATAAAGGTGCACTACAGGTATCTCTGAAAGTGTTTGTTGAGTTGACACGAATCGAGATTGGGATTTGTCACTCCGTGTGACCGAGAGGTATCTCTGGGCCCACTCGGTAATGCATCATCATAATGAGCTCAATGTGACTAAGTAGTTAGCCACAGGATCATGCATTACACAACGACTAAAGTGACTTGCTGGTAACGAGATTGAACGAGGTATTGGGATACCGACGATCGAATCTCGGGCAAGTAACATACTGATTGACAAAGGGAATTGCATACGGGATTGCTTGAATCTTGACATCGTGGTTCATCCGATGAGATCATCGTGGAACACGTGGGAGACAACATGGGTATCCAGATCCCGCTGTTGGTTATTGGCCAGAGAGCTATCTCGGTTATGTCTGCATGATTCCCGAACCCGTAGGGTCTACACACTTAAGGTTCGATGATGCTAGGGTTATAAGGGAAGTTTGTATGTGGTTATCGAAAGTTATTCGGAGTCCCGGATGAGATTCCGGACGTCACGAGGAGTTCCGGAATGGTCCGGAGGTAAATAATAATATATAGGAAGTGAGGTTTTGGTCACCAGAAGTATTTCGGGGGTCATCAGTAATGTATCGGGACCACCGGAAGGGTTTCGGGGGTCCCCCGGGAGGGGCCACCAGCCCTGGAGGCTTGCATGGGCCTAGAATGGAAAGGGACCAGCCCTAGAGTGGGCTAGTGCGCCTCCCACCAAGGCCCAAGGCGCAGCTATGAGGGGAGAGGGGAAACCCTAGGGGAAGATGGGCCTAAAGGCCCACCCTAGGGCGCACCCCCCTCTCTCCCCCTCTTGGCCGCCGCCCCCTCTATCCCATCTAGGGCTGCCGCCCCCTAGGGGTGGGAACCCTAGAGGGGGCGCACCCTCCTCCCCTCCTCCTACAAATAGTGGGGGTTTTGGGGCTGCCATACACATGAGTTTCCATCTCTCCTGGCGTAGCCGTACCCCTCTCCCTCCTCGTCTCTCGTAGTGCTTGGCGAAGCCCTGCTGGAGTGACACGCTCCTCCATTACCACCACGCCATTGTGCTGCTGCTGGACGGTGTCTTCCCCAACCTCTCCCTCTCTTCTTGCTGGATCAAGGCACGGGAGACATCACCGGGCTGCATGTGTGTTGAATGCGGAGGCACCGTTCTTCGGTGCTTAGATCGGATTCGGCCGCGATCTGAATCGCTTCGTGAACGACTCCACCGACCGCGTTCTTGTAACGCTTCTGCATCGCGATCTTCAAGGGTATGAAGATACACTCCCCTCTCTCTCTCTCTTGTTGCTAGAATCTCCATAGATTGATCTTGGTGATGCGTAGAATTTTTTTGAATTTCTGCTATGTTCCCCAATAGTATGAGGGTTGACTGGTTCGGGTGCGGGTGCGTGTTGGGGCTAACATCGCCGGAAAATAACAGGGCGTGTGGGGGAATAGAGGGAGGGACTAGCCAATGTTGGAGGGTACGGTAGGGCGGCAGAGGTGCAGCCAGCCATGGGAGGCGGGAGCAGGTGGAGCCGACGGGGTGGTTTGGTTTGGGCGGCTAGAGGAAGAAGACAAGAGATAGAAGATACACGACCGATGTTGAATGTCAATCCAACGGCTGGTAGGTAGAATCGTTTGTTGACTGGCTAGTAAGTCGACACCACCTTGGATAGGCTATTTCCTCGTGGGTCCCAAATGTCAGAATCAAAATTTGTCATGGTCATGCAGCCTTTCCTATGATAATTTATAGCCCATTTGAGGTGCTAGTTCGAAATAAGTTTGTGGGTGGCAGTTTGAGCTAATCACTTGGCTTCTGTAATGCACAGTGAGCTCAAGTAGCCGGCGAGAGTGATGTTATTTCCCTTGGTTGGGATTTGTTACAATATTTCACTCTAAATTAAACGAATGGCAAGCCATTTGCCTTGTTTCAAACAAAATATGACAGTCACAGCCGAGTTGAAAAGGGCAAGAACATCTAACTCCAGCTTACAAATTATACAAAAGTGTAAGTGCATCTAGTGCCACCCCTAGTTGGTTTTGGAGTATTGACGACAAAGTTGGTTGAGGGACTAATGCATTTGTGAGAATTGCAGGATAACGCAGGTAGTGTCCCTCATTGATTCGGTTTACCTACCGGAGATGACCCCTAAAAATGTATGAAGACATTGAAGACAATGGTGGTGTGTGAAGATATTCACACTGAAGACTATGACATGAGAAGACATTAAGTGAAGACTATGGAGTGCAAAGACTGAGTTGTTTTGTTGTTTCCTTTTCTTCTTTGTTGAGTCATAGGAACCACCGTACTGTTAAGTGGGGTCCAAGTGAACAAAGTCAGAGTGACTGAAGTGATGCTCAACCCAAATCCTATGTCTTCGAGCGAAGACAATGAGAGCAAATCTTATCCAGAGCTGGATGAGTCAGCTTTGCTTGTAGCCCAAGTAAAGTTGCCGTGTGTGTTTGAAATCTGACCGTTGGAACACGTGTCAGTTCCTTAGTGACCCAGGGTCATTTCGGACATATCAGGTCAGGTTGCCTTGTGGCTATAAATAGCCCACCCCCTACACCATAAATTGGTGGCTACTCAGAGTTAGTTTACGGCTTTTGTCATTTTGAGAGCAACCCACCTCGAAGCCTTTGAGAGAGAAATCCTTGCGAGGACAAAGCCCAAACATCCAGAGCCAAAGAGTGTTAGGCATCATTGAAGTCTTTCTGTCTGTGTGACTTGAAGACTTATTACACTTGAGGACTGTGTATCCTCCAGCCGGTTAGGCGTCGCGTTCTGAGCATCCAAGAGTCATTGTGGATTGCCGGAGAACGAAGTCTGTGAAGGTTCGGAAGTCTACCTTGAAGACTTACCAGAGTGATTGGGCGAGGACTGTGTGTCCTTAGCTCAAGGGGAATAAGGTGAAGACGCGGTCTTCTGAGTTGAATCTCAGCCTCCCTAACCAGACGTACAGTTGTCACAGCAACTGGAACTGGTCCAACAAATCATGTGTCTTCAACAAGTGACTGGTTCTATTCCTTCCCTCCTTTACTTTGAGTTTGTCTTCGTGAAGTCATTGCTTATCTGTCTTATCTGTTTGACTTCATTGCTTGACTACTATTGTTGATTGGTTTCATACTATCTTCCATCCTGATCCTTACTACCTAGCTGCTATTAGTCTTCGTACGTTAACTCTATTGCATACTTGACTATGGCTTGCTTGTTGTAGTTTATCTTCCGCTCCATATCAATTAGGTCATTTCTATTGTTTGTCTTCGAAACTTCCACGTTTTGAAGACTTTGATAAAAATCGCCTATTCACCCCCCCTCTAGTCGATAACTAGCACTTTCAATTGGTATCAGAGTAAGGTACTCCCTTGTTCTGTGTGATTCGGTTTAACCACCTGGAGTTTAGATATGTCGACTGCAGGGATAATCAAAGTCTCCGCTGCTTGCCCCGTGTTCGATGGAACTGAATATCCCTACTGGAAGAATAAGATGCGCATGCATCTTGAAGCCATTGATGTCGACCTCTGGTATGTCGTCAAGAACGGTGTTCCAAAAACTGGTGAAGGTGTCACCCCTGCTGATGTTAAGAAGTTCATTCAACTAGACTCGACTGCAAAGAACATCATCTGTGGTCATCTGACCAAAGGACAGTATGGTCGTGTGAGTGCTCTGGAAACGTCAAAGCTAGTATGGGACTGGTTGTCCAAGGTCAATGGAGGCGTCTCAACTCAGAGAGATCAAAGGATCAGTGTTCTTCGCAACCTCTTCAACCGCTTCAAGAGAAACGACAATGAAAATGTCCAGCTCACGTTTGATCGCCTCACCGACATCACAAATGAGCTTCAGGCTCTCAGCGCCACTGAGATCACCAAGCATGAAATCGTCAAGACGCTACTGAGATCTCTTGACAACTCCTTTGACACCCTTGCCCTCATGATACAAGAACGTCCTGACTTCAAGACTCTCGATCCGTCTGACATACTTGAGAGGCTCAACACACATGAGTTCCAGCTTTCTGAGAAAAGAGATATCTATGGCCCCAACTATGGCCGAACTCGTGCTTTGAAGGCAAAAGTTGTTTCCTCATCTGAAGAAGAAGAATCTGACTGCGGTTCTGATGATCCTGAAGACATTAGAAGGGAACTTGCTATGCTTGTGAAGAAGTTCCAGAAATTCACCAAGAAGAAGGGCTTCAGAAAGTCTTCACGATCAAGTTCAAGAAATGATGAAGCTTCCACTCAAGACAACAAGAAGAGGACATGTCACAAGTGTAAGTAGCCTGGGCACTACATCTCTGAGTGTCCTTAGTGGGACAATGAGAAGAAGAAGAAGAAGACCAAGGAATATGACTCTGATAACAAGAAGAAGAAGAAATCTTCAAAGTCTTCTTCCAAGTCCTCATCAAGGTCTTCATCTCATAAGAAGAGCTCATCTGGCAAGGCTCATGCTTTTGTTGGCAAGGAAATGGACTCAGAGGAGGAGTCTTCTTCTGAGGAGGCGGAGGTGGAATCTGAAACCGAGTCCGACTCTGGCATTGCAAGTCTGGCTCTAGCCACTGCCTACATTGCCAAGTCCATCTTCAACACTGAAGACAATGACTCCCACACCAACGCTGATGATGACAAGGACGATCCTGCTCCCACCTACTGCTTCATGGCACGCGGTGCCAAGGTAAAATCACGCGATGCTTACTTTCAAACATCAAGTGAAGATGACTCTGATTGTGAATCTAAACCCAGCTACAAAACACTTGCTAAAATGGCTACTGAACAACAAAGGGCTATGGAACATACTCAAAAACTGCTAGACAAAAGCGATGACCTGTTGGACGCGGAAATGACACATTCACAGTCCTTAGTTGAAGACATAAAAAATCTTCATGCTAAGTATCAAGAACTTGAAAGTCTTCATGAGACGCTCTCAACCAAGCTCTCCTATGATTATCTTCAAAGGAAGCAAGAGCTTGAGAAATTGAAAGCGACTCATGAAGATCTTCAAAAAGAGAATGAGTCATTTCACGCTCAACAGATTAGTTCCGCTCAGGATGGATTTGAACCACCATGTTTAAAATGCATTGAGCGTAATAACGCCACCTCTGTTGCCGAATGTTCCAATGCTGCTACTGTTGCTTTGTCTTCAACTACTGATGTGGTAACTAACCCCTCTGCTGAGGATACCACTACTATTGCTGATGAAAATGCTAGGTTGAAGAAATTGCTTGAAACAGGGATGTATAAAAGTCTGAAAGGGCATCAGACACTCTGCGATGTCCTCAAAAAGCAGATTCTGAACCGAAACCCTAGGAAAGAGGGTGTTGGGTTCGAGAGGAAAATGAATGTTGATGGCTCCTACTGGAAGCCTGAGCAGTATCCCAAAACCACATGGGTTGCTGCAAAGGAACCTTCAGTGGATCCATCCACCTTATCTGGCTTTACCTGTGCTAATCCTATTATCATTGATGAATCCTTTGATGCAAACTATAAACTGTTCAAAAAACAGAATGGTGAAGTGTTTGCCAGGTATATTGGTACTAACTACAGGAATGGACCGCCAATGAAGAAGATCTGGGTTCCCAAAAGCTGTCTTGAGAATCTTCCTGTGAATCTTGTCATGACACCACCAGGGAATAAGACAAACCCCAGACCAAAGGCGTCACCTGGTCCAACGGCTTCATACGGAAACAGGACTCACCTGAGTCACCCTAACGCCAATGTTTTGCAGGGAAATCATACTCAAACTAATGACTATGAACGTGTGTCCTCAAACCGTCATGTTCATAGGACTAAGAACTTTTCTGCTTACTCATATGAGTATCATTCATCTCCTGCAAGGCTATTTGCTTGGGCTCCAAAGCCGAAATTCTCAGATGCTGCACTTAGACTCATTGCTTCTAAGCCACCCCTAAAGATGTGGGTGGTGAAGAAGAACTAACTCTCTTTTGCAGAATATGGTCTCCAGCCAGCAATCAAAGGCGTCCGATATTATTGCTGGGGACATAAAACACTATAAGGGACGCATGATAAAATGACTTACTGTGTATTCCATATATAAATTGCTTACCTGTCATACTGTGTGATCTAACTTTCATCTAAGCTGCGATAATCCTAGTGTGCGTCAAATGCTTATGCTTCACAACATACCTTGTGAAGCCTATCCTCCTAACTGCACTGTAGGGCATGACACCTCGTGCTTCAGAATAGATTATGGATAGCGGATGCACTAATCATATGACTGGTGATTGAAGTCTTCTCATGGATTCAACCTTACGTCCATCCGACAAGAGTCAAATCACATTTGCTGACACTGGTAAAGGCAAGGTATTGGGTCTAGGCAGAGTTGCAATCTCAAAGGATCAACACATGGATAAAGTGATGCTTGTTGAATCCCTTGGATTCAACTTAATGTCTGTCTCAATGCTTTGTGACTTAAACATGATTGTGATATTCGGAAAATACCATTGCCTTGTACTAATGGAATCTGACAAGTCTCTAGTCTTTGAAGGGTATAGGAAAGGTGATCTATACATGGTAGATTTCTCAGTAGGTCCACAGCTTGCAGTATGTCTTCTTGCAAAAGCTTCAGAATGCTGGCTCTCGCATCGGAGGCTGGGGCATGCTGGCATGAGGAACTTACACACTCTCGTCAAGAAGAAGCATGTCATAGGCATCGAAGGTGTTAAGTTCAAGAAAGATCATTTGTGTGGTGCCTGCGAAGCTGGGAAGATGACTAGGGCCAAGCACCCCTCGAAGACAATCATGACGACATCTCAACCCTTCGAGCTGTTGCACATGGACTTATTTGGCCCTACTCACTACTCTACCCTCACAACAACGGCGTGTCTCTATGGCTTCGTCATTGTTGATGACTACTCAAGATATACATGGGTGCACATAGTTCTCTACAAGACTGAAGTACAAGATGTCTTCAGACGATTCGCCAATCGAGCAATGAACAATTATGGCGTCAAGATCAAGCATATCAGAAGTGATAACGGCACTGAATTCAAGAACACCGGGCTTGATCTTTATCTGGATACAATGGGAATTACTCATGAATTCTCTGCCCCATACACAGCTCAGCAAAATGGCATTGTAGAGCGCAAGAACAGAACCCTCATCGAGATGGCTCGAACAATGCTCGATGAGTACAAGACACCAAGAAAGTTCTGGCCTGAAGCAATTGATACAGCATGTCACATCATCAACCGTGTTTACATCCACAAGCTTCTGGGCAAAACATCATATGAGCTCCTTACTGGCAAGAAGCCAAATGTCAGCTACTTCGGAGTTTTTGGTGCTAGGTGCTGGATCAAGGATCCCCATCACAAGTAAAAATTTGAATTCAAAGCTCACGAAGGCTTCATGCTCGGTTATGGAAAGGATTCGCACTCTTACAGAGTCTTCAACCTCTTTCACTACAAAATCGTTGAAACTGTGGACGTGATATTTGATGAAACCAATGGTTCACAATGAGAGCTCCTACCAAGCACATTAGATGAAGCTCCTCCCAGCGAATCTATCAAGCTAATGGGAACTGGTGAAATCATGCCCTCTGAAGCACAGCCTGAAGAGGAACTTATCATTTCTGCACCAAACCAACCTGAAGACAATGCTCAGACCGAAGACAATCCTTCCAATGATGACAATGATCAGCATGAGCAAGGTCTTCGTCCAGTTCATCCTCGTGTTGCAAATGAAGTACAAATTGAGAAGATAATTGATAGCATCAACGCACCTGGTCCACTTACTCGCTCAAGGGCGACACAGTTAGCAAATTTCTGTGGGCATTTTTCATTTGTATCAATATCTGAACCCAAGAAAGTTGCTGAAGCCTTTATGGAACCTGAATGGATTCAAGCCATGCAAGAAGAACTTCAACAGTTCAAGCTGAATAATGTTTGGGAGCTTGTCAAGCGCCCTGACCCTCGCAACCATAACATTATTGGCACAAAATGGATATATCGGAACAAGCAAGATGAGCATGGTCAAGTCGTCAGAAACAAAGCACGTCTTGTGGCACAAGGATATACTCAAGTTGAAGGAATTGACTTCGATGAAATATTTTCTCCTGTGGCTAGGCTTGAAGCAATTCGCATACTGCTAGCCTATGCTAATCACCACAACATCTTGCTATATCAAATGGATGTGAAAAGTGCTTTCCTCAATGGCAAGATTGAAGAAGAAGTGTATGTTGCTCAACCACCTGGCTTTGAAGATCCAAAACATCCTGATATGGTGTACAAACTGAACAAAGCACTGTATGGCCTCAAACAAGCTCCTCGCGCTTGGTATGATACAATCAAAGACTTCCTGAAGAGAAAAGGCTTCAAACCAGGATCCCTCGATCCCACACTCTTCACGAAGACATATGATGGTGAACTGTTTGTATGCCAAATATATGTGGATGACATAATCTTCGGCTGCACCAACAAGAAGTATAGTGATGAGTTTGGATACATGATGCAAGAGCAATATCAGATGTCCATGATGGGTGAGCTGAAGTTCTTCCTTGGTCTTCAAATTCGTCAGCAAAGAAATGGCATCTTCATATCTCAAGAAAAATATCTCAAAGACTGTCTGAAGAAGTTCGGCATGCAAGATTGCAAAGGTTACACGACGCCAATGCCAGCCAAACATCATCTTGGTCCCAACGACAATGGTAAAGAGTTTGATCAACAGGTATACCGCTCCATGATTGGTTCTTTACTTTACCTATGTGCATCTAGGCCAGATATTATGCTTAGTGTTTGCATGTGTGCTCGATTCCAAGCGGCACCAAAGGAATCGCATCACTTAGCTGTGAAGCGAATTCTTAGATATTTGGCTTACACCCCAACACTCGGATTATGGTATTCAAAGGGCTCAAGGTTTGATCTGGTTGGATTCTCGGATGCGGATTATGCTGGTGACAAGGTGGATCGCAAGTCAACATCAGGAACATGTCACTTTCTGGGACGATCACTTGTCTGTTGGTCTTCAAAGAAGAAAAACTGTGTATCACTCTCAACTGCTGAATCTAAATACATTGCCGCTGGATCTTGTTGTGCTCAGCTTCTATGGATGAAGCAAACTCTCAAGGACTATGGTGTCAATCTGAAACAAGTACCTCTCTTCTGTGAAAACGAAAGCGCCATCAAGATTGCCAACAATCCAGTTCAGCACTCGAAGACAAAGCACATTGAAATTCGTCATCACTTTCTCAGAGATCATGTCATGAAGAAAGATATTGACATCATTCACGTCAACACTGAAGAGCAACTGGCAGATATCTTCACAAAGCCCATGGATGAGAAAAGGTTTTGCAAGTTACAGTGTGAGCTAAATATCTTGGAATCCTCAAATGTCATGTGATCAAGCACACATCCTAACACTTATGCATGTTGATGACTTAGATGTACAACACACGAAGTGACGTATATCTTCAATCAATGAAGACTTACATTCTGAGTGTGAATACATTAACGTGGAATTTGACTTCGGAGCGCCACGATAATTGTGCGCCGTGTCTGGGTCTAATACTTATTATATGGTGGGTAACGCCACCACCAAATTTCTTGGTTTGAAATGTTTCACTCATGGCGTTATTGTTGAATATCTTCGCATTTGATTTGACTTCAAAATCTCAACTAATCTTCATGATTTAGTTCACTAGGTTGATTTGATTGATTTCTCATATATATATATATATATATATATATATATATATATATATATATATATATATACCAGTATTCTGTCCTCTACAGCATTCACTTATAGCTATGTCTTCATGATTGAATCTTTTGAACTAAGTGAATGTGATCGGACCCTAATCTCTCTATGCTTACTATCTCAAACTCTATCTGTCCAAATCATATGCATTCTATTGAAACTGTCGAATGTCTTCTCTGCATCCTTGTCAGCAGAAGACACAGAGACAAACATCAAGTCCTGTTAAATGATTCATCTTTATTGTCAATATCCAGAGAAGCCGGAACAACCATCCGACAAACTTGGCAGGCGTGGGAACATGGGACAACCATGAGTATGTTGCATGCTTGCCACGTGTCCCACGCATGTGAATAGACAGGGGCACCTGTGTAATTGCGTTATGCCACACACCCACTTATAAATGCGTGTCCCCTGCGGTCAAGAAAACCTTCTTCCACCTCTCCACCTCATCAAAACCCTAGCACCACCTCTAGCTCTCGACGACGCCGGCGACGAAGCGCTTAGCTGCCGCGACTTCTCCGATGCTGTCCTCACGCCGGCCACGGGCATCATCCTCTCCGCCGCCGCCGTAGGTGTCCTCCATCGCCAAGTTAGGGCACGGTGGATTGAACTGCTCGGTCTCCTATTCATCCCATCTAGCAGTTCATCGTGTGGTAAATATAACTCTATTTTTACCAGCTTTTTGATCCTCAATGATTCATCCAATTTACCAAAATTGGTTTCTGTCTATACAAAGTTAGATCTATTCTGTATGCATCTCATACTGCCTAGTATATTCACTTAAGCTTCATATCTAGTTAGATTCCTCACTTGTACTTATTCACGGATTCGTACAAATCTGGAACCAACTCTCAACATATAAGTGAATGTCTTTGCAACATGAGGTCAATGTCTTCAAACTGATTTATCTTCAAAATCTTCTGAGAATGCATATGACCTCTTCCCCTTCCCTCGCATCTCTAATGCTGTCACAGGTACATGTCCGTGGAACAATCCCTAGGTTCTCATAGTCTGCATTCGTTTGCAGAATTCTTACAGCAACACATTAACTCTCCTGAAGCTCGTTCTTGTTTGACCAGCAAGCGAAAGCCCTTGAAGCCTTTGAACATATTGAAGCCATTCAGTTTGAAGTTCATGGCTGCAGAAAAATCAGTAAGGAAGGGTGGCAGACAGCGTCGAGGGGGAACATCAAAGGATCTGCCTGATGATCTTGCAGAACTTTACAAGACAGATCCTGAAGAGGATTATAATCAGCGCAAGACACGAATCCAATGGATTCGACGCTATTGGGCTGAACAATGGTTCAAGTACAAGTTCATAACCTAGGAGTACGCTGAAAAGAATGCTATCAAGAGCCCTTGGGGTGATATTCTCTATCGAGGCCTTCCCCCCAAGAACAAAGCTGAAGCCATTGCACAAGAATTCTATCCTTGTATGGTCCGTGGACCACAGCCTGAGAATGCCGATCCATCATCATTGCTCTGGTGTCATGACGACAATCTCTTCAAGCGCAACTTCCAGTATGCAAAGGCTTCGGCAAAGGAAAACAAGAAGTCATGGGGATTAGACTTCAATCATGGTCCCTCTGCTCCCCCTGATGATGGCACACATGAAGCTGAAGAAAATAGAATTGTCCCCTTTTCAGACCTTGATGGCCTCATCTCATACGTCTTCGTACAAGGTGCCAAAGTGGATCATTCTGATAATGATGTTGATTCTGATGAAGCCCCAGCTCCTCCTCCAAGGCCGCAGAAGCCAAACAAAATTAAGGCTTCAACATCAGCTGCACCTCCAAAAGCTTCTCGTGTGAAGCCACTGGCCACTGCACCTCCTGAAGACAGTGTGCAGTCTGAATATCTCTCACGCATCTCCAAGAAGACGTAGAAGAAAAAGAAAATCATCAAGAGTACTGATCAGACATTGACTCCTGCTGCTATTCTATGTGAAGAGCACATTGATCTGTCCAGCGATGACGATCTTGCAGATGATGCTCTTGAGCAACTGATCAAGAGCAAGGAAGAAACTGAGGTCTTCAATAATTTGCCTCTCTTTGATGTGGCCGTCATCCATGACTTCATTGATGAATGGTTTGACACACCAAATCTCACCTTTGATGATTTGCAACTTCCAATTGGCCTCAGCGTCGCCTTCAATGGCGTCATTGCTTCTGAGCTAGCTATTGCTCAGTGCATCGTCGAACTGAAGCACAAGATTGACTATGAAAAGGCTCAGTTCAAGAAGCATGTGGCCAATCTCAGTGTGCAAGATGTCAAGAACTTCAAGATCATGCTTCACGAGCTCAAAGAGGCGTTTCACAAGAAGCGTGAAGAAGCTAGAGGCTCTCGTGAGCGCATGAAAAATCTGGCTGACAAGTGTGTGCTTACCTACAATGAGGCTAAAAAGCGCAAGGCTCTTGGTCGTCCTGGCATCGACCCCAGGATGGCTGCAAAGAAGAAGAAGAAATCGACTGTCCAACCTGCACCTTCAAGGCAAGATGAACCTCGCATTGTCTTCCCAAGCAGCATGACTGGCTCGAAGCCAAAAGTCACGCCAACCGCTTCAGAGCAGAAGAAGACGAGGGCTGCAGAGGCTGAAGCCAGAAAAAGGAAAACCTCAGATGCCTCTAATGCTGCTCCCTCCAAGAAGAAGCGCAAGACCAAGAAGAATCGGGCTACTCCCACAGAGCCCCTTGTTGTTGAACCCATCTCAGTGGTTTGTCCTGCACCCTCTACCCAAGAACTATGAATGACTGTTCATGAGCCTGCTTCCACAGAGGCTCCTGAAGCTGAAGAGATTCCAGCAGTTGATCCCATCACTGCTGAAGACACTGGTCATCATGACAATGTTGAAGATGATGAAGTTCTTCCTCAAATTGAATACCATGTGGTATCATCGCCTGTTCGTACGAATAGCGAAATCATCAGCATTGGTCGTCCTCTGACACCAATTGCTCAGGATGCTTCATGGGCTGATCACCCGCAACAACAAGACTCCCCTAGTACTCCCCAACAACAACAAGCCACACCATCCGTGCAAGTTGAAGAGGATGAGGGCCTGCCTACTCCATCTCCCAAGGTGTTGCCTGTATTACAAAGGCTTCGCAAAGGACCAAGGCCTCAAGCCCCTCTTCTGAGTGTTCTAGAAGGAGAAGTGCACCATCAACCTGTTGCATGTCAAGTGTTTTCAGAAGCCACTCCAACTGTGAATGTCTCCGTGTCTGAAGCCCTAGCTGCTGAAGACAATCCGGCTGCATCAGCCGATGAAGAACATCAAGAAGAACGTGTCCCTACTCCCCACATTCCTGAAGAAGTTGTTCATGAAGTGAATGTGTCTGTGCCTGACCCTCCAGCTCATCAAGTGGAGGTTGAAAACCTTGAGGCCGCCACCACCAACACCAATGAAGCCAATGACATAGTCATGACTGAAGCTAATGTGGAGCCTGTCCCAAGCACCGTACCAGAAGTCAATGCTGAAAATGCTCCTGAAGCTTCTGTTGTGCAGCCCGAAGCCACTGTTGCTACCACTGCTCCTGTTCCGCCACCAAGGCCCTATACAATCGAGCAAGCATACAACCATGGCGAGCTAATCACAGTAAGATGGCCCGTTCTGGTCCCTCCGCCTAATGTCTCTGGTCCTCAATTTGACTATCACATTGAGCATAGGCCTCGGGTCCAGAAGCCAAAGCCAAGACTGCCAAGGTTTCCAGGTACTGCCACATCTGTCGGGTCCTTCAATGCAAATGTCTTCAAGAGCCACAACACATTCTTTGACATCTCAAAGAACCCCTATACAAGGCCAAGAATATCATCAGATCGTTTCTGGAGTCATCAGCAACGAAGCTATTACTCATGTGTATGATCAAGGGCGCGTTTTCCCTCATATGCGCCTCGACACTGAAGCCATTGCTGGACTGCCATGCTTAGAAGAAGCACTTGACCGCTTTCGTGATGCTGGTCTGCTCAGCTTTGTGACAGATAAAGATCATTGGAATGAAGAACTTTTGCTTCAATTCTATGCTACCCTCCACATTCGCGGATATAACAGAGATACAAAGACCTGGGTTCTCGAGTGGATGACAGGAAATGTTCATCATGAAGCCAAAGCTCTTAACATCATTGAGCTTACAGGCCTATCCACTCCCGGAGAGCTATATGAACCTGGTTGCCAAAACCACCGCAATGCACTGGAGAGCATCTTCCATAAGCCAGAACCAAACATGAGCCAGATGTTGAGCATGATGAAGCCTTTGCCACATGATGCTGAATATCCAAAGGAGTTCTTTGTTGATGACCTTGAGTATCTGTCGCGCACCATATATCACATCATAAGGCGGACTCTGTGGCCGATCAAAGGGCATTCATCAGCTGCAAAACTTGAAGGAGCCATGAAGACATTGGTCTTTTACATCCTCAATGGCATCAGCTTCGATGCACAAGATTTCTTCCTTCGGCAACTGGCTGCGTCTGGATCTGATCTGTTTGGCCTGAAGTTCTATGCTCCATGGGTCATGCGCCTCATCAAGCAACACTCTACTGTCAACTATCAACCCTCTGCTCGCAATCATGTGATCTTTCTACCAGAGGTTGATATGTTAGTTGAAGCCATATACCCTGAACCTGCCAAGAAGCCTCTTAGTCTTCAAAATGTTGAACGTCAAAGCTTCACTCAGCCTATTGAAGGAGTCCACGCAGTAACTCGTGTCTATCCAATGGCTGGAAACACTCATCTACCTCATCATGCGCCAACTGAAGCTATTGAGAGAACAATTGCTCAAAGGCCTCGGAAGCGCTCTCGGGTCCTAAATGATCAAGAACTTCTTGTGGCCCTGCATTAGAAACAAGATAAGCATCATTTTTGGCTCAAGCGTCAGATGCAAAGCCTCTTGCTGGAAGTAAATCGCATTCGAAACCTTGCACCAAGAATGCATTTGTCACTCACAAAACTTGTCGGCGATCATGGAAGAGTTTGACCCTGCTAAGTGCTGAAGCAGATCTTCAAGACGATGGCTTCACTGAGAGATTCAAGTTTGACTCCACTCCTCCACGGAATGCTGTCTTACGTAGAACTCCATCTCTTGAAGACTCTGACTATTCTTCCTCCACGGCAACTATAAATGCCAATGTGATCGATGATGAAGACGATGCAACTTCACCGCCTCCTACTTCAGCACGCATCAACACTGCACCAAGTTCGTCTGCACCGCCAACCAACAATGACAACCCTGCTGCTTCACCTACTCCTCAGGAGGACGAGTAGATGCTCTATGTCTTCAAACCATTTTGGTCATTACTGGCAAAAGGGGGAGAAGCATATGAGTTGATAGTCTTCAAGCGGGTTCATAAGGGCGGTTGCTTTATATTTTTGCCTAGTGCTTACAACTCTTGCTTCTGATACACTTCGTTCTTTGAGTTGTAACACTTAAACTTGATGGTCGTCTGCTACTTATTTGCGTTTCCACGTGCGATGATAACTTCCGCACTTAGATCATTCTGCAGACGTCCATTTTTCATTATGCATCTCATTCTCTTAGCTATATCATTTCATGCATGATGAATTATCTTCATAAGTTGAAGAGGATCTCCACAAGTACAACCTTCCATGTGCATTTGCATTCCAAAAGCAAATTATTTATATGCACATCTTCAGGGGGATCCCTTGCCACTTATGAAGAAAATACCCTATCCTTTACAATTTCACATACTTCTTTCCCGTTGAAAACTTCAACTAGTTTGTCATCAATCACCAAAAAGGGGTAGATTGTAAGTGCATCTAGTGCCACCCCTAGTTGGTTTTGGAGTATTGACGACAAAGTTGGTTGAGGGACTAATGCGTTTGTGAGAATTGCAGGATAACGCAGGTAGTGTCCCTCATTGATTCGGTTTACCTACCGGAGATGACCCCTAAAAATGTATGAAGACATTGAAGACAATGGTGGTGTGTGAAGATATTCACACTGAAGACTATGACATGAGAAGACATTAAGTGAAGACTATGGAGCGCGAAGACTGAGTTGTTTCATTGTTTCCTTTTCTTCTTTGTTGAGTCATAGGAACCAACCTACTGTTAAGTGGGATCCAAGTGAACAAAGTCAGAGTGACTGAAGTGATGCTCAACCCAAATCCTATGTCTTCGAGCAAAGACAATGAGAGCAAATCTTATCCAGAGCTGGATGAGTCAGTTTTGCTTGTAGCCCAAGTAAAGTTGTCGTGTGTGTTTGAAATCTGACCGTTGGAACACGTGTCAGTTCCTTAGTGACCCAGGGTCATTTCGGACATATCAGGTTGGGTTGCCTTGTGGCTATAAATAGCCCACCCCCTACACCATAAATTTGTGGCTGCTCAGAATTAGTTTATGGCTTTTGTCGTTTTGAGAGCAACCCACCTCGAAGCCTTTGAGAGAGAAATCCTTGTGAGGACAAAGCCCAAACACCCAGAGCCAAAGAGTGTTAGGCATCACTGAAGTCTTTCTGTCTGTGTGACTTGAAGACTTATTACACTTGAGGACTGTGTATCCTCCAGCCGGTTAGTCGTCGCGTTCTGAGCATCCAAGAGTCATTATGGATTGCCGGTGAACGAAGTCTGTGAAGGTTCAAAAGTCTACCTTAAAGACTTACCAAAGTGATTGGGCGAGGACTGTGTGTCCTTAGCTCAAGGGGAATAAGGTGAAGACGCGGTCTTCTGAGTTGAATCTCAGCCTCCCTAACCAGACGTACAGTTGTCACAGCAACTGGAACTGGTCCAACAAATCCTGTGTCTTCAACAAGTGACTGGTTCTATTCCTTCCCTCCTTTACTTTGAGTTTGTCTTCGTGAAGTCATTGCTTATCTGTCTTATCTGTTTGACTTCATTGCTTGACTACTATTGTTGATTGGCTTCATACTATCTTCCATCCTGATCCTTACTACCTAGCTGCTATTAGTCTTTGTACGTTAACTCTATTGCATACTTGACTATGGCTTGCTTGTTGTAGTTTATCTTCCGCTGCATATCAATTAGGTCATTTCTATTGCTTGTCTTTGAAACTTCCATGTTTTGAAGACTTTGATAAAAATCGCCTATTCACCCCCCCTCTAGTCGATAACTAGCACTTTCAAAAAGCACGAGGGTTAATTGTTCATCAGGTTTAGACAAAACCCAGGTTGAAAAGGGCAACAACATCTAACTCCAGCACTGTGTTTGGCGGTCACAATCAAATGGATCGGTCGGGTCCATAGAATGAACATCCTGGGTCGTAAAATTTACTAGATTATGACCACAATATGTTGTAAATAGAAGCACGACACATTCAGAAGCTCTTTTGCCCACCTGAAACTCCTTTTTTTGCTCTTCGACATATCCATCCATCAAAACCATGCTGCCGATAAACTTAAGCCTGATGGATAATGGTAACCTCGCATTCAGCAGGAAGAATGTGACAAATCTAGTGTTTGCATGGTTGGCTACATATCGTTCGAGCGTTATTGTCTTCAATAGAATCTCATGAGAAGTGAGAAAATCCTGATGCTTACGAATCCACTGATTGGTTATAACTTTCTTACCCCGTCCTGTTGCCTAAATAGACATGAAGATTGAAAACAGTTAAGGTCTAAAAAGGAGTGTCGAAAGAGCAACAGCTGAACGGTTAATTCTAGTACACTATATGCGGGCTTCCAATGTGCGTGAAATTATCACCTTTATATACAACTTCTCCAGACATGGAAAGCATTGCAGCAAGCCAATAATCTTGTTCAGATCAAAACTATTCATTTGGATATATAAGATCTTGACAGAATCCGCACCATTGATAGGCCATCCATGGAGAAACTCTTCATTGAGCATAGAACATAATATTAGTACAAAGTGTGTACTCAAAGATGATATATAACTTATGCACAGAAATTTAAAATGTAGCTTATGGTTACAAGTGTAGATGATAATATAAAGTACCTGAAGAATTGTGGAGCCAAACACCATATTGAAATGAGCACAGAGATCATGTATTACACCCAAGGTCTCCAGTTTAGGCGCAGAGAGGACGGTTATTTGCAACGGTGAATAACTAGAATCAAGGATCAACCTTTGAAGTGAAGGGGCATCTTGGATGATGAGTTGCCTTCTGTCAAAAGAAATTCCAATTCTTATAAGGTTAGGTGACTTTATTTGGAGACAACCGATTCTAACTGTGAAAACAAGCACCAAGCACTCCAGGGCATGACAACTGGAGTGGATGATGCTGTGCAATGAGGCCTCCAATATACGAACCCGCACAAGTGGAAGTTTCTGGAGAAATGGGAGTCGAAGGTTTAGTACCAGATTGTCTGGTAGGTAGCACAACACAAAGGTGGTGGTGTGGAGAGAGGAGCAAAACCGCGAGATGGACATCGGTGTTGAGGTCACAAGTACATGGCGTTCGGTATCTGGTAGGTGATTTCTAGGGGAATAGTAGAACTCAAGCAGTTGTAGTTCTGTGAATTCAAGGGATTTCAGCCAGGCATCCACCATGCAGGGCATGGTATGCTTGCTCAGGTAGCATGACAGGATGCAGAGGCTTTGAACGGAGCCCTGGTGGGAGGAGATAATGGCTCTGGGGATTTCAAAATCATTGAAGAGAGATAGCTGACGACAGTCGAGATTAAGGGGCACGACGCGCCATAGAGGGCGCCACCAAATTGAGAGGACTTGGGTGCGGCAACAATCCTTGGTGGGGAGAAGCGATATGATCTCCCCAAGGACGGCGTTCGGGAGATCGCTGATGCGGTCCACCCGAGATTCTATGGGTACCTGGGATCCGGTGGGGGCGGGGTCGCCGCTTCTCCCCGCGCTGCCGGGTGCGGGATCTACAACAGGCATCACCGCTGGCGGGAGTCTCATCTTCTTGGCACTGGGGTCAGCCGACTCCATTTTCCTCAAGGGCGTCACGTCGTGCTCACAGATTTGAGCAGAGTAACGAATGACGAGCCTAGATGTAGTGCGAGTGAAGAAGAAGGGGAATTGGGGTTTTTCTGTAGTAGTGAGGTAGAAGGGGAGCTTGGGTTTTCTGTAGGAGTGAGGTGAGGAATTTGGGGTACGAGTGGAGCGAGCTGACGTTAGGTGGGTGGGAGTGAGGAGGAATAAGAGCACCTAGGTTTTTTTGGGGTGCGTTGTCCTGGGTGTGGGTAGCGCCTCTCATTAAGTAAATATATGGGCTTTTGAATTGATTTTATTATTTACTAGGGTGGATGGGCTATTTTGTCTTGTGCCCAGATAAACAATTATTACTAGTATAGTGGAGACACTCTACAGCTACCGAGAAAAACAATTACTACTAGTAAAGTGGATACACTGCCACTTCTAGCTCCTCCTAGGTCATCGAAACGTCTCCATCAACTGAATGTTGTTTTACTTTTGTA
This sequence comes from Triticum aestivum, assembly GCF_018294505.1. Taxonomy (NCBI): domain Eukaryota; kingdom Viridiplantae; phylum Streptophyta; class Magnoliopsida; order Poales; family Poaceae; genus Triticum; species Triticum aestivum. Next base: position 581,500,983 of record NC_057810.1, read on the forward strand.
CACCGACATGCGAGCCATGCAGCACGTGGGCCCAAATGCCATCCACCAAATTATAAGGCAGTATGCAAGCGGAGATCACCTCAAATGTAGCACGGCAGTAACGAGCCATCGTATCACAAAACCCCACCTCCCCGTAGTCTAAGTTTGACGGACAAAGCAACCATCATTTCACTCTTCGCTGAATCCCCTTCTACCTCACCGTCTTCTCTCTCAAAGAAGGGAAGGTAAGCAGATCCGTGATGTTGGTATATTTTCGTTCGGAGAAAAAAAAGAACTTTTGCAAAGCAGTAATCGATCATCACTCTCTTTTTTGTTTCATTGTCATTGTGATTGTGTTTTCCTTTCAGTGGTCTCCTAGTATTCGTCAGTTTCATGATAGACCAATGAGAACCAGGCAAAGATCTGCCGATATTGGAGCAGACGCGAGAGGCTGATCCCCATGAGACAGAGAGCTCCAAGAAGATGGAGGCAGACACCAAGCCAACCCCAGATATGCTCACGGCCACTACTGAGATGGTCAACGACCCGTTTGAGGTTACAGCCCCCATGGCACTGCAGGAGCAGTTTTCCCCCTCCGAGGATGTCCCCCCCCCCCCCCGCTGAGCTGCCCAAGGTGATTTTCTTCTTTGCCGATCTCGATTGTGGTTTTTCATCTAAGTATGTGGTGATGAATAATGCAAAATTTTATTAGCTTCGATGCCATGCTATACATAGTGGTTTAAATAACTTGTGTTTCTTATACTGGAAAGTAATTCAGAATTTGTTTCTATTTCAATTAGAGCCCTGATGCAGGCAAGGATTTTTGTGGTTGTACATGTCACTCGCTATGAGGTGGATGCCCTGAATATAAGCACTGGGAAAGCAAAGTTCTTAGGTTGTTGGATCCTGGAAGCCATTTGCGCTTATACAGATGTCGAGTTGTATTCCAGCCTCACTGTTGTCAGGCGTGTTGTCTAGGGTGTACTGAAGCACAAGAAGTTCAAGGCTACACCTTCGTTTGTGAGGCATCCTGTTCTTGTCAAGCTTACGCAGGAAGTTGCGGTGGCATGCCTCCATAAACAAGTTTATGAGTGGCAAGGCCACAAGGTTATGTTCATGAAGGTTCACATGATTGAGCTGCTGCTGGACGTCCTCGATGATGTTCATGGCAAGGTCCGTCTTGTGTCCCAGTCCAAATTAGATCGAGGCATGAAATAGTTGCCCCAGCTAGTGTTTAATAGTAGTTTGGATTGTGTCTAATTATCCGAACCTTCCCTCTTATCGAGCCCTCTGGAGCTAGTACTCTATTTGAATCCGTCTATGGGAACTGCTGCTACTTTTGTGTTCCCGTGAATCATGTGAGAACCATCGTAATTGTTGCCGAAACAGATGCGTCCTCACTAGTTTTTTCATGAATATGGCATGGTATGACATAAGTTGTCACGGTTTATCATACAAGTAGTGTGTGTTTGATGAAATAGAGTACTCATTCGAGAACTGTGCGCCGACATATACATAAGTACCTGTAAACACTGTTGGTGCTACCCCACTTGTAAGCAGCTGTGCAAAACACGGCACATTGGCTCAGCTCGCTTCAACACTAGGCTATCGACCAACTAACAATCTACAATCTGTTGTCTGACATATAAGCAACTATGTATCTTGTTCCGGTGGTTCACGCAGTTAACTGAGGCCACAATGTAAATTCCAAACGTTCACACGCTAGTCCAGTGTTCATGTGGAACACTCACATTAAACTCGGCTTCATAAAAAACTTGAAAAGCATAAATTAAGCAATTTTATACATCTCAATGATTCATATAACATAACAAACATATACTAGTTCACAGCAAAAGACAAAGTTGTGAGAAGGTTTACAAATCAGGAGAAAACAAGCAAGGCATCTCTGAGCAATGGGCCTCCCGGCAGGCTTAAATTTCTTAGAGTTCACTCTGGTTTTTTGTTGTTGCCACCATCCAGGGTTAGGTTCTCTCATTCTAGAATAACCAATTATAATTGTGTTCTCAGCTGGAATGCTGAGCTGAATCATGCAGTGTACTGACCAGCTAAAATTCTTGTGCATTCCACTAAATTTAAGCACCGCTATTTGCAGAAATAAGCAGACCACAATGACTGTTGTCCGTGCACCTGTCCCAAAAACTGCCATGCAGCCATGCCAGCTAGTCCTAGGTCCATGGATGAACTGGTAGAAAGTGCATTCCGTACTAGGATGCAGTTGTTTTTGCTCGTCCCTCCACTGCAATCAGGAAGTAAAACATGTGAATCAGCTTCTTTTAGATTGCATTGGTCATTCTACCTAGTTACTACCAATGTAGGAATACCTGGAGCACTGGTGGTTAGAGGACGGCAGCTAGGAATAGCCATCTCATTTTGTGCAGTTGTACTAAAACTGAGGTGTGTACTTTTGATTGCGTAGATAGAAATGATATGGAGACAAACATCCCTATTTGCAAAAATACGAAATACAATTATTTAAACAGTGACAAATATTTGCAGTGGCGTATGATTAACAACAACATCTATTGCGTTATAATTGGCACTAGATTGACAGTATGAAAGTGCCCTTAAGTAAGTAGCATCACATCACATCAACACTGCCACTAGATTAACATGTAGAACAATAGCATTAGTATTACTGTCATGAGAGTAGCACATGGTCAGTAAATGTGCAATCAAATTTGTGTAGTTCCACTGGGATGAAGCAATGTTAGCGGTCTGAGATTTAAGTGTAACTGCAAAACACAATTCATGGGAAATAAAGCAAGATGGAAGCACTTCATAAAATGGTGGTGGCATTGCTTCAATTTATCGACGGCACTAGACCATTACTTATAGTGACATTAGGTGGCATTGCTTAATGCTGCATGTGATTTTACATTAACGGTAGCGATATGGGCATAGGGACAACAGGGGCATAAAGTGTTGAGGCATATGTGGTTGCCGAGAGCAGCAAACACTCAGGCAGCATGTCTGGATTTGTCCCATTTTTTATCTCCTCGGTGACATTTTCCTATGTGAGCACAGGAAATCTAGAACTCTCATTCTCATTTACGTTGTCCCCCAACACCCTCCCTTTCTTTCCTTTTTCAACCAAGAGACAGGTCCACTTCCCCCCACCCTTCGCCATCCACCATGCTTTCTTCGCCTTTTCAACCAAGAGACTGGTTGGGTAGCCAGTATCTACTACTTTCCCCCGTTTCCTCTTAGAACCAAGTCCTAGATTCATGCTACAGCTTTCCCACTTTCTTCCCTATTTGAACCAACTCTTAGAGTCGACTGTATGAACTAGCTTTACCTCTAATAATAGTAAAAGTCTAGGTGGCTTTGGAACAGCCGACAGAAGAAAAAGATCCACACACAGCCAAGTGGGTAGCTGGGGCAGTAGAGCAAGGACAGTTTTGAAAGAATATATACCTGAGGGTCATCGACATGTGGCAAAGAAGGCGTCGGGAGGCATCTTGGCCACAATACCACAGGGAGGAAGAAGGGGTCGGAGGCCCTCCAGAGCTGGCGCTCTCTTGGAGAGAACGGCACGGCTGCTAATTGGGACACATGGGCAGCCATTGGTCTTCTCCCTCGCCGCCGCCGACAGTGTGAGCAATGCACCTACACCCCTGCCCCGGTCGAGGTGGTCCGGCCAGATTTGTGACCAGCCGTGACCAGAGAGAGAGAGAGAGAGTGGACACCTATGTCTTGCTTAGATCTAGAGAGCATGAGAGAGTGAAAGAGAGGAACCCTAGTAAAGCAAGCGCTAAGGCTCCTACTTATATATATAGTGGAGTGATTTTGTTGTACCAGCTTCAAAAAAATGCGCTCCTATGTGTACCCGCGAGTGGGTGTGAGAGAACTAGTGTGTGCGTGCACTGCTTCTCTTCGTGAGAGTATAATATACTATGCCCAAAGAACGTTCGCCACAAGACTAATAGTATAAGTGTGTGACGTGTGAGCTAAAATAAAATGTGCGCGACATCTTTTGTTTTTTAGAAGTTCTCAGGGTAGGGTGTGAAGAGAACAGATGTGTGTGAGTCTACCTGGAGATAGACGATGGGTGCGAGAGGACTCGGGAGAGTCGTGACTCATGAGGGTGTGTGTGTGCGTGAGAGAGAGGGGGCGCGTATCAATGCAATGCATGTGTCCATAAATCATTATCCGACAAATATCCACCACAAGCCTTTTCCGGACGAACGTCGTAAGAAGCGTTAGATCGGCATCCGACAATGTCAGTTTTGTCATGTCATTTAACAAAACAGCCACTCCTCCTACACACAAATCTTCCACGTGAGTGTTAGCAACTGCCATATGCTCCTCGCTCCGTTCCAAAATGTAGTGCACATAGCTTTATTGAAAATTTGAATCTCGCAAACTTTTACTGAGTTTTCATGTACCAAAATGCACATATAGAATACCTAGTATATATCATTTCATTCATCTTCGAGAGGTAACTATAAAGATGGGGGAGGAGTCTACAAAGAAAGACCATAGTATCACCTACAACAATTTCAACCATCCTTTGGTGTGGAGTAATATCATAGGAACTCTATATGATATGATTTTTATAGGATTTTTTCCTTTAGAGCCAATTGGTTCATAGGAATAGATTCATATACTCCCCATTTCAAAGGAAATAAACATGATATCATTTTTATAGCTTTAGAGCCACTTGGTTCATATGAATGGATTCCTATACTCCCATAATTTCAAAGGAAAATAAACATTAGCATATATTCAATAGAAAAGTTCCTACGATGTGGACCAAATGACATCTCTTTTCTAATCCCTCCTCATAGGAATTGAGATACATGTCATCTCTAGATTCAATAGAAAAGTTCCTATGATGTGAACCAAATGACATCTCTTTTCCAATCCCTACTCATAGGAATTGAGATACTCCATGTCATCTCTTTCCCTACAACTTCCATGTATACATCTTCTATTCCTAAATAGCTAGTACAACCCACTAGTAGCTTTTTTCCAAGACATGCAACTATGGCACAAGAACACGTCATGCATGCAAGTCATAAATCACATTGTTTTTGTACTCTATGCATGCAAGCACCACATCATCAATTCGTGCATGTTACTCACAAGTTATTTCTTGCATTAAATTTTGTATTGACAATGTTTGTGCTTGTCAGCATAAGCTGGTGGTTGCTGACTTCCGCTTTCGGATTCGTGTCCAGCGGGAGAAGCGTGCCAAAGTCGCTAGAACGAAGTGGTGGAAGCTCAAGGGGGAGGTAGCTCAGGTGTTCAAGGAGAGGGTAATTAAGGAGGGCCCTTGGGAGAAAGGAGGGGATGCGGACAATGTGTGGATGAAGATGGCGACTTGCATCCTAAGGTGGCCTCGGAGGAGTTTGGAGTGTCCAGGGGAAAGAGAAGCGAAGATAAGGATACCTGGTGGTGGAATGATGATGTCCAGAAGGCGATTAAAGAGAAGAAAGATTGCTTCAGACGCCTATACCTGGATAGGAGTGCAGACAACATAGAGAAGTACAAGATGGCGAAGAAGGCCGCAAAGCGAGCTGTTGGTGAAGCAAGGGGTCGAGCATATGAGGACCTCTACCAACGGTTAGGCACGAAGGAAGGTGAAAGGGACATCTATAAGATGGCTAAGATCCGGGAGAGGAAGACGAGGGATATTGGCCAAGTCAAATGCATCAAGGACGGAGCAGGCCAACTCTTGGTGAAGGACGAGGAGATTAAGCATAGATGGCGGGAGTACTTCGACAAGCTGTTCAATGGGGAGAATGAGAGTTCTACCATTGAACTAGATGACTCCTTTGATGAGACCAGCATGCGTTTTGTGCGGCGCATCCAGGAGTCTGAGGTGAAGGAGGCTTTAAAAAGGATGAAAGGAGGCAAGGCGATGGGCCCTGATTGTATCCCCATTGAGGTGTGGAAAGGTCTCGGGGACATAGCGATAGTATGGCTAACCAAGCTTTTCAACCTCATTTTTCGGGCAAACAAGATGCCAGAAGAATGGAGACGGAGTATATTAGTACCAATCTTCAAGAACAAGGGGGATGTTCAGAGTTGTACTAATTACCGTGGAATTAAGCTGATGAGCCATACAATGAAGCTATGGGAGAGAGTCATTGAGCACCGCTTAAGAAGAATGACAAGCGTGACCAAAAATCAGTTTGGTTTCATGCCTGGGAGGTCGACCATGGAAGCCATTTTCTTGGTACGACAACTTATGGAGAGATATAGGGAGCAAAAGAAGGACTTGCATATGGTGTTCATTGACTTGGAGAAGGCCTATGATAAGATACCGCGGAATGTCATGTGGTGGGCCTTGGAGAAACACAAAGTTCCAGCAAAGTACATTACCCTCATCAAGGACATGTACGATAATGTTGTGACAAGTGTTCGAACAAGTGATGTCGACACCGATGACTTCCCGATTAAGATAGGACTGCATCAGGGGTCAGCTTTGAGCCCTTATCTTTTTGCATTGGTGATGGATGAGGTCACAAGGGATATACAAGGAGATATCCCATGGTGTATGCTCTTTTCGGATGATGTGGTGCTAGTTGACGATAGTCGGATGGGGGTAAATGGGAAGTTAGAGTTATGGAGACAAACCTTGGAATCGAAAGGGTTTAGGCTTAGTAGAACTAAAACCGAGTACATGATGTGCGGTTTCAGTACTACTAGGTGTGAGGAGGAGGAGGTTAGCCTTGATGGCCAGGTGGTACCTCGGAAGGACACCTTTCGGTATTTGGGGTCAATGTTGCAGGAGGATGGGGGTATTGATGAAGATGTGAACCATCGAATCAAAGCCGGATGGATGAAGTGGCGCCAAGCTTCTGGCATTCTCTGTGACAAGAGAGTGCCACAAAAGCTAAAAGGCAAGTTCTATAGGACGGCGGTTCGACCCGCAATGTTGTATGGCGCGGAGTGTTGGCCGACTAAAAGGCGACATGTTTAACAGTTAGGTGTGGCGGAGATGCCTATGTTGAGATGGATGTGTGGCCACACGAGGAAGGATCGAGTCCAGAATGATGATATACGAGATAGAGTTGGGGTAGCACCAATTGAGGAGAAGCGTGTCCAACATCGTCTGAGATAGTTTGGGCATATTCAGCGCAGGCCTCCAGAAGCTCCAGTGCATAGCGGACGGCTAAAGCGTGCGGAGAATGTCAAGAGAGGGCGGGGTCGACCGAATTTGACATGGGAGGAGTCCGTTAAGAGAGACCTGAAGGATTGGAGTATCGACAAAGGGCTAGCTATGGAGAGGGGTGTGTGGAAGCTTGCTATCCATGTGCCAGAGCCATGAGTTGGTTGCGAGATCTTATGGGTTTCACCTCTAGCCTACCCCAACTTGTTTGGGACTAAAGGCTTTGTTGTTGTTGTTGTTGTTGTAATGTTTGTGCTTGTCACGTGCACACCCATGTAGTTCACATTCACATTTTTGTTAGAAATGTCATTCATTTAACTGTAATTCGTTTTTTCTCTTTAGTTATAGATGTTTTTGGAGGAACTTTTATGCATTATCTATACCGCTATATAGTGTGTGAATAACTTTGAAAGATGGTCGCTGGATGAAGCTAATCCGACAGTGCAGAGATGGCAAATCTGAGCACTACTGGCCGTTGGATATCATATTCTGCTACATGTACAATTTAGAAGACTCCATGGTTGAACTTCAGCATAATGCACAAACCTCAAAACACAAGCACTTCTACTTTGTTCTAGAATCTTTCGTATCATAATTGCCTGAACTTTTTTTCTAAATGAACTACCATTATTTGTTTTTTACTTTATGCTTTATAATGCACAACCCGATGAATCTTAACATTTTTATAAAACTAATTGATTTTGAATGAGATGAACTATAATAACTAAATGAACATCTACATCATGCATATATGACTCAAAGCTTTACATGCTATAGTGTGTATTTGTTCATAATTTGGTTTCCAAATCTCATGCGCTCAATGCATGTGTACCTTACTAGTTTTGAGTAGAGTAGCAAATTTCACGTGACCGCAGGTATAGCAAAATGCAGGGCCCATCATTGCCTTTCGATTGAACCTACATCCACAATTTTTGTATGTATATCTCCACTGGTCCCCGAACCCAAAATGCTGACTCGTTCCTGTGAAACCAAGCGGCCCACACATATTAAGGCGTCGACTCGAACTCATCCCTCTCATGTTTACTACGACGTGGCCCCGCACACTGTAGTACTCCTACAAACCCTACTGCCGCATGCATCATCGGTTTTCTTCAAGAGGACGAGGGAGAAGCGGATTTGTAGTGGAGGCGCTTTCAAAAAAAGGATTTGTAGTGGAGGCCCCTACCCTAGGGTGCCCTAGGTAGCTGTCGCACGCATCATTGGTTTTCTCTTTTCTTTATGCTCTTGTGACATAGAGTGAAATGATGGTTGCTTCATCCGTCCAGCTTAATGCGGGAAAGGTGGGGCTTTGTGATTTGACTCCTCATCGCTCATTTACTACTACTACGATGCTACGACCAGGGTGCCTCCAAGTCCAACCGCTGCTCCGAACTGTAATTTGGTGCATCGCACGTGGAACAAGACGGTGGATGAACCACATGTTGGCCAAAGGGGTCCTGTTAAGTGTGTAGCCATTTTGTGTGCGTATCCACTCTGCTTGAGTTGCTACGCCAACACGGCAGGAGCAGCCTACCACTTGGTTTTTCTCCTTGGTGAATCCTGACAATATTGATCTAAAAAGATACGTATTGTACTACCCTCTCCATCTCGTTTTATAGGGCATGCACGTAGTTCTAGGTCATCCATTTGACTAACTAAATATGAGTTACTATGTCACAAAAAGTATATCATTGGATTCTTAAGCGGATGTAGTTTCTAAACATATACTGTTCATCATATATATAGCCAGTTAAATTCTCAACCTAGAACGACGTGCATGCCCTGTAAACCAATACATAGGAAGTAGTAAAAATGAGGTTATTTTACCGAGCGATGGGCGGGAGAGCATGGCTTGTCATGCGGTCCCACGTGTCATGATGTACCAAATGATGTGTGTGTCCCTCTTGAGGCAGAACAATGGCAGAAGCAATACTATGTGGTTTTCTTGAAGGAGATGATGGCGAAGCAAACTGTGAAATAATGGTTGCTTCGTCTGTCTTGGAAGGTGCGGCATTGTGATTTGACGTCTCATTACTCATTACTACCACTGGGGCGGTACAAATGGGGTGCGCCCCCCTGCTATTCTGCACTGTTATTTGGTGCATGACATGTCAACCCGGTTTCTATATGTCCCACATGTCGGTGAGAGGAAGTACAGAATTCATGAAAGCGAGCATCGACGGAGGAGTACAAGACACGGTTTGGTTTTTGCTGCTTCGCACGATCCATCGATACAAACCCGGACTAAAAGAAGGCGAGGGCGGGTTCTTTCTCGCATGACAGGCAGGGGAGTTTGGCATAGTCCGTTCAAGGCAAGGAGGCAGGAAGGGAAACAAGCAAATAAAGGTTGAGCGACTTAATTTTTGAAAAATCTGATTTTACGGAGTACGTACCCACTATGGAGGTAGTACTACTTACTACTCCCTCCTTTTCGTTTTATAGGGCTCAACAAAAAAATTCGTTTTTCCATTTTATAAGTCTCAATTCTACTAGTAGTAGTAGTACCATCACATGTTGGATTTTGAGGTGCGTTAAATCACCCGATGTAAGCAGTGTCAAGAGAAAACTCACCAATGCATGTAGAAGTTCATGGAAATTTAGTGGTCATGCATGCATTCATTCTAACTAATACCTCGGTAAACATAACTTCTTGAGAAAAACGAGCGTACTAATTACTTGTGCAAACTACGAAATTAATTCCACCACTCACTTTCTACCTTGGTTGGAGAGATTTTGAAATTGAGCCATAACTGGAAAGGAGGGAGTAGTAACTTTTGTCTTGATTACTATTTGTGGCCTTATATAGATGCAAAATGTATTTTTTTTATAGTGGCCTTGTATAAGTAAATGGAGGGAGTACTAAAGGACATATATTCCAAACAATATGATAATCTCTCTAACCAAGGTAGGGACGAGAAGTAAATGGAGGGAGTAGTAAAATTTTCTCCTCGTCCTGTGAGCCACCGCGCGCGTGGGCGAGGGAGAGGGCGTAAGGCGTACTAGTATGCAAGCTTCACCTCATCCTGCGAGCCACCGCGCCCGTGGGTGGAGCAGACGACGTACTAAGCAAGCTTCTCCTCATTCTACGAGTTGACGGGACACATCAAAAGTACTCTAGTGTATAGAGCCTTGCCTCTAAGGTAGGCCCCACATGGTTTGCCTCTTTTTTACATAACGCGTCAATTCGCAATTTGTTTGTTCACCTGTGGTAGACGATGCTCCATCAAGTGGACAACCAGTACACGTGTCAAATTACCATGTGGGCTGCCTTTTCGTACAGAAATGAGCTCCACCGTGTACCCGTGCGGGTGTGGTTGGGAAAGAGACGGGATTACGTGCGCCGTGCGTGCACCTCTTCTCTTCGTGCACGTCCCCCACCTACGTGGGTGTGTGTGAGAGAGATACAAACCTAGACATAATGCGTCGTCCATCCCCATGCCTCCGCCCAGTCCAACCACCAGTCACCACCATGCCCACTCCTCACATTATCTCTCATCTTTCTCGAGATATCATTTTTCTGATAAAATTCTTGAGATACCATTTTCTGATAAAATGCTCGATATATCATTAGTTTTTACACATGGGATTACTCCTACATGGGTCAATCACAACAGGTGTTTTGTAAAAAAAATGCATCTTGATGTTCCATGCAATGCACGGGCATCTTGCTAGTCCATGAAAACAACACATGGCAAAATTTCACGGTGAATGACGGATTTGAATCTGCTGGGAGGGGTTGTTTGGATCTTGCCCGGCGTAGCCAAAATATTGGCGACCCTTTTGTCCACTGGTGCCTTTGCCACCGATGAATGAGGAATGGCCCGGGTGCTCATGCATCCTCCAGCGCGCACGTTGGAGACAAGCTCGCACGAGCTGTGCTTTTTTTGTCCCACCACGCCGCCCGAGCCGGCAGCAGACCTACCGGCGACCCATAAATTACGCCATCCAACCATAGCTGCACACATTATGATAGCAACTCAACCAATTGGACGAAATTCATGCAAACACGATGATATTTCACATAAACAATGACCGAAATCATATAAAATACCGGATTTTCATACAAACATGACAGATTTCATTACATTCAAATGAACTACACGGTGTTGGTTCTGGACAGCACAGGTATATAATACATGGACTAAATGGTCGCCTGCCGATCCATTTGTGTTCCTCATGTCCGGCAGCACGATCACCGAACCGCCGGGAGCCCCGGAGGTATATGCTTCAGCACAAAGGACGGCTCTCTTCCCCACTTCCCAACTGATATCGTTGGCTGATGCCCAAGATGATGGTGGAAGGGGACTTCTCCACTTCCGTGGAGCCCATATGGGGTCGATGAAGGTCCTCGCAACAAAAGGATCCGGCAAGACACCCGTTGTGTACGCCGGCGTCCCCTCTGCGGTGGCCTTCATGGGACTCAAGAGGTGGCGGCCTCCCGTGTTCTACTTCTCCACGATGATGGCGGCGGATGCGGAGGCGTTGGCCACCGACTCATCACGCTCCGCGCACTCAGCTTCTATTATTGCTTGCATGGCACGGCCGCCGGCATGGGAGTCTCAGCCATAGAAACGGGAGACGCGGTCGCAGACACGGGAGGCATGGTACAAGGCGGTGGCGTGGACAGCAGTGACGATGCTCGTGCACCGCTCCTCATCGAGCTGGCCTAGAGCCGCGAGTTGCTGAACCGCGCACCGGCTTGGTGCAGCAACTGGCTCCGTCAGGCGAGGGAAGGGAGGTGGATCAGCGAGCTGCATAGCTCGTATCCGGTGGGCCACCCAGCCGGCTTGGATCTGGGATAACTACTCTTTGTAAGCCATTGTAAGAGTGGACAAAATGGTGAAGGAGGAGATAGGGGAGCGGCGGAGGTGTGCGATTCTGGGCCGGCGTTTGGTCTCGTTTAAATAGGAGATTAAATAGAGGACGGACGGGATGAGCTCGACCAATGTTGCGTTTAATGCCGGCCAGGTCATGAACTGACGTGTGTCCAGAGTGGGTTTCTCGGCTTCCATACGGGCGGGTTTCATGAAGGCATTTGAATGCGGCAAGGAGGCGTGTTCAGCCGGGCGTGCAGCGAGTGGCGTCCTCGACTCTGACGTACGACACCGCGTCATTCTTCCACTGATGTGTGGGCTCTTTGGGTACATGGCCTGCATGTCAGTACATGGCCTGCATGATAAAATTTTCATATATACATTGATAGCCCATTCGATACGTTGTGATTCATAAAGACCGCTGTAAACATCAATGTTCTGCTTATCACAAATAAGATTGATTAATACCCGTAACAATCCATGTCCTTAACAAAGGGTTCATGCACGTATAGGTTGAGCGTGTGTCTTGCGTCATGTGTTGTGTGCATGCAGGCGTGTGAGTGTTGCGTGCATGCATGTGTACGTTTCAGTGTTGCATGCATATGTGTGTACGTGTGTGTGTTCGTGAGTGCATGTGTACGTGTCAGTGTTGCACGTCTGCATGTGTGCGTGTGTTTGTTATGTGTACGTGTCAGTGTTGCACGCCTGCATGTGTGCGTGTGTTCGTGTGAGTGTTGCATGCGTGTGTACGTGCGGGGTGAGGCTACACGTTAGTCGACTGACTTTTCCATCTCTGGTCAGAAGATTTTCCAGCCGTTGGATACGAAATCAAGGGCCTGCAGTTAATCTTCAACCTCCACCCTCCTGAGCCACCAGCCACCACTGGTGGGACCGCCGGCCCCCGTCGCCCGCGACCGGCCTGCGCCGCCATGCCCGCCCCGAAACCACTCCCCATCATCGGTCCATCGCTGCCCCGGCCATCCCTCTAGCCCCCCCTGCACTGAGCTTTTTCTTCGGTGATCTCCATGCCACCGCCCAATCTCTGCGCCCCCACCGCTGGCGACTGCCAACCAAAGACCTCACGACTTTGAATCCCCACCGATCACTAATTTATTACCATTTATGTCCTTCATATATGCGCTGACGGGTGGGCCCTATGGTAATGTGCGCTGCTGAATGTGGGCCGTTTGACTAGTCAATTGATCGTGTCATCAACAAATTACAGCCAGTGACCGTATGATCACCCTAAAATGTATTTTATTAACACAGTACAGACTCAAACTACCATTTCTTTCTTTCATATACGTGTTGGCAGGTGGGCCCCATGGTTACGCGCCCCGATGGTGCAACACTAGTTGCGCCATGTGGAATGTTTGACTGGTCAATTGATTGTGTCATCAACAAAATACAGAGTTGTACGGGTGAGCCAGTGACCGTATAATCACGACATATTTTTTTTAACACGGTACAGACGCAAGGGCTCATATATACGCGCAAGCACTCACTGCTATAAGCGTGCACACGCAGACCCTACCCCTATGAGCACCTTCGAGAGAGTGAGCCAGCATATGATCTTGAGATCTTATGAAGTTACCATAGGTGCCTCGTAGTCGAGTGGAATGTCTCCTCCCACTGAACGCACATCGCTGGAAAATACTGAAATTAACCCAGGATAAATGCGAGCACCATGACTTTCACCCTAGTGGGCTCGAGAAACCACTGTCCTCATAACCATCCAACCACAGGTTGGTTAGCACCACAAAATGTATGTGTTGACCATGATGAGCTTATTCTGAAGTCCAGTGACCATGTCGTGCTTTTGCTTCAATACAATGACCGTAAGTGTCGTCAACAAAATACGGAGCACGCATCAAATACAAAGTTTGCCACTGTCATCAACAAAATACGGAGACGTATCATGAGCTAGATACCATATGATCACCACGAGAATGTATATGGTGACCGTAATGAGCATATTCTGAAGTCCAGTGATCGTATAGTGCTTTCACTTGAAATACAGTGACCGTCACGCGTGAATGTGTCATGGGCATGCATACTTTTAGAGGGCCAAGAGATAGTTTGTGTGCGTACGTGAAAGTGGTGTATAAAGAGGGGGTGTCCGGTGGAGACAAGGAGAGATATGCCCTTCGTTTCTCTTTCCCGTGACTAATATTTTAGGAGAAAATATAAACATTCACAATGCAGAACAAATATTTTTGGATGCACCATGCAATTAACTTTCATGTATAACATTGTACTATTGTATATGCTTATTTTCTTAGTGGCCGATTACGTGTGTGGTGTGGTGGGCACATCATTTCTAGTTGGGGTGGGCACATCATTTCTAGTTGTGGTGGGTTGACATGAGGACTCATGGGTTGGTTCCATCCTGCGCCACATAGGTTGGACCGAGATGCATTATACGAAGACCCATGTGGAGGACTCGGCGTACAGCACGAAGCTACCAGAGGCGGGGAGGACTATCCCCACTGGTGATAAGCCGACTATATATGATTTGTAACCCTAGGCCCCGAGTGTGTTATAGAAGCCTGGGGGCTAGTTCGTTGATAGTATACACACATGCACAATGCCTGGCATTCATGTGTACTTTGTACACACCCCTACCACTAATATACTGTACCAAGAATAGGCTTTTTCCTCAACTGCAAGGGTCCGAACTAGGGTAAAACTTTGCCTCATATTACTATCCAGCCTAACAGTCAGGGATATCCTACCGAATGATCTGGTGGAATCATATCTACCAACTATTAAGAGAGAGGTGTGTCTGTGGGGGGGCAATGTGTGCGAGAGAGGCCTAAAGATAATGTGCGTGCGGGAGACACGTAGGCACATATATGTGCATATAGAGGGCTAGTAGAGACCGTGTGTGTGTATATATGCATGTGAGAGAAATAGTGTTTTCCAACTGAGATTAGTGAAAAGAGTGGTACATAGTAGTCAGAAAGAGAGAGAAATATAGAGAGAGCATGTGCGTGAGACACCCCGACACCCCGGGAGAGATTGTGAGCATGTGTGAAAGAGAGATGCCGATGCATATAAAGTGTGTGCACTTATGCGTTAGATAGAGAGATATATAGCGCATTTGTGAGAACGGGCTGAGGCATAGTGCATCTACGTGTAAAAGGCGGTTCTACACATTAAATTAAAATATAAATGGCATTATTATTTTTGGATGAGATCATCAATTTTGCAATTTGCGTAAGAACGAAAATCGGTCTATCAGACACCCATACTCTATTGAATTCTAGCATGTGCATGTGTTTATTACATATTATCGATCCATAGAGTGAGAGCGGTTTGAAATACAGGCAATGCATTGCTTTTGCAATTCATATATAAACATTAATTAGTGCACTCCATGTTGTTAATGTGAAGCACTTTATACATTTGTCACTTACTTGGATACATTCCAAATTGCTAGCTACGAAATAGAATACATGTTAAATTCAACATAAAGGGGGTTTTGAAGATTTCATAGGAAGTGCATTCATCTATTTGAACCCAAGATAATGGCATTTGTAAATCAGATCTAAAGGGGGCATCAATCTTTGTTGTGCGTTTGAACCTTCTATATATTCATACGCATGTCTAACTATTTTTTTTCCAACCAAGGAGATTATATCTGGAACCATGCATGAACTGATGTAAGTTGCATATTTTTTAATATATACTCGTGTACAATGTATATTCAAATGTACCCCCTCCATTCCAAAATAATCGTAGCTTTAGGATTTTCAAGAGTAAAGATTTGTGAAGTTTGAAAAATCTTGGAAGTTCAATTCAAGAGAACCAAAAACGTGAATGCTTCTGCTCCCAAATATTGAACGAAGCACCAAATAAGCCTTTGGTCACCCGAAACCACACGAGATTAATGTTTGGTGGTAGGAAATTACTGTCCTGACTCTAGCCCGTGTAGCCTATCGGCCTGATGTCCAAAGGTCTAAACCAGGGTAGGTTTGTAACTTCAGTAAGACACCAGTATCAACCGCCTCCGAGAAGCATTCATACGCCATGGGCGCCTAAACACCCATGCTCTCGGCCAAAATCTATCCCACCCACCATTTGGGACACCTGAGATTACTGTCCTACCCCCAACCCTCAATATGTCCGAAATTTTAGATGGGGGCAAAGTTTGTAACTTTCCCCAAATTTCAAACAAGCGCATCCCAAACCAAAACATTGTTCCCCCTAAGTTCCCCCCTCCCTCCATTTCCCCATTCATACTCCGTGGGTGTCAAAACACCCTTTCCACCAGCCGCGAAACCCCATCCTCCTCCGTCCTCCACCCCATAGCGCCCAATCCACCGCCGCCCTCCTCCATCACGTCGGAGCCGGTACCCCGACATCGTCGTCCAATGCAACCGTAATAGCAACGCCCTCATGGACTTAGTAGCTGAAGCCGAGGCAGAGATGCCTCCACAACGCCGACGCCGACATGCACTGTACCAGAACCACTTCGACCACGCCCTCCTGCGCCTCACCACTGCCGCTCCACTATCGCAATCGTCCACCGCACCGGAGCTGTTCCCGCTACACTGTCGTTCGCCGCCTCAGATCTGGTTCCCTGCCGCTGACAGACGGCCACCGTACCACACTCAACAAGTTGGCCATGGGTTCGTCCAAGGCTCCACTGTCCTCCACAACTTCTCGTTTCAAGCGAACCACAAGAAGATCGTTGGAAAAACAGAAGAAGGACACAACACTGCGAGCAAAACGAGGTACTCCTCTTCCCTTATTCATGCAAATCTTACGTCTCTGCTCACACCGTATTCATCCCACGGAAGAAAGTAGTTGAGTGCTTCTTACTGCATCTTCTTCGTGATACTAAATGCACAAGTTTCCTCCCATTTACTATTTCACCTTTGCTATAGGTCAGTAGTCCACCTGGATTTCAATTCCGGGTTAGTCGAACCGCAATTAAAAGAAGCAGCACCTGCTTAGGTGCGCGGAGCACCTAGTTCACCTGTTCGCCGGGGAAGCGGTGCATCGGTGTCTATCATAGGGGTGTGGGGCGCAGGAGCTGCTTGCGCCTGATCTAGAGGTCAGCGGGACTTGAAGGGATGGCCGGGGGGCGGTGCCAAGCAAGGCGGGGCAGTGAGGTCGAGGGGAGGGCGGAGGCAGGGGACTGGGCCAGTGGTCACTCGCGTTTGGAGGAAGATCATAACACTGACTGGCTGGAGGTAGATGAAGGCGATCTGCCCGTTCTTTGTACATCGGACGGTGCAGAAAAAATGGACTGACCTATTTGTTTTCAGTCGACTGTTATTTTCATAGAATACTGTAGCAATTTCATGTGCCATGCATGTTGTAGAGCTATCATATGTCTCCCATCATTTATTTCTCACCGACCTACTATCTGCTACCTTTACACTGTACTACTTATGCACACACTTCACCCATACTCACACTATTGTTTTTTATGCATGGGTATTTCAAACTCCGACGCAGTGTTGATGAATACAAAAAAGAAAAGACAGAAGTCGCACCAGTGTAATTCGAAGATAAGCACTAAGTGTTTCAGCGCTCTAAAGGGTGCAGTGTCAGCAGATAGAGACAGTAAACGTAGCTCTGCAGTTGATGATCTCAATTGCCACACACAACCATCCCAGGTGCTTGCTTTAACTTCGCACTATCAAATGTGGTTGCATGTTGCAGACGGTGTCTAGCTTGTATTGCTTCCAATTTGGTTAAATTGCATCTGCTTACTTTACACATTATACATTTGATAATGACATGCCTTCCTATTTTGATACATACTACATATGTCTATTAACAATGGTCGTACCTCAAACTATTGCTCTTTTGTATCCCTCATCAATCACTTATGATGAGACAGTCACCCCAGTGGGTTACTGTGAGACGCGCTACTCGTTTAAAGAGTGCGGTGTCATCCTCCCCGCATGATTCTCAAGAAACAGCAAGGCTAAATGAAGATAGTCAACATAGCTCTCTAGTTGATGACCGCAATTCCCCAGACCACCATCGCAGGTGCTTGCTCTTACTTGGCAGTGTGATATGTGGTTGCATGTTGCAGATGGTGTCTACCTTGTAATGCTTCTAATCTTTACCTAATAATAAAGCAAATTGGGTTTCTTTCGTCCGTCATGGCATTTTTCAAAAAAGTCCCTCTATTTCAGAGAATTCAACCCGCAGTCCTGTTTTAAGTTAAAACGAATCGTTTTTTTCATATTTTACACAAAAGTCCGTGTGTTTTGTTGAAATCAACCCGCAGTCCGGATTTAAGTCACACCCGAACCATTACTTTACATTTTTCGAAACCCCCCTGATGTTTTAGGTAATTCATCCGCGGATCATATTTAAGTCAAACAATGTATTTTTAAATCAACCATATCTTTTAAACCGTAACTCCGATTTGAACATGTTATATATGAAATATGATTAGGAAAATATGTAGAATATGAATATGAGATTATTATCACATGTTAAGTATTTTTAAATATTATTTTGGAATATATTTAAGTCAAATAAATGATTTTCTAAATTATTTGTATCTTTTAAACCGTAACTTCGATTTGAACATATTATATATGAAATTTTATTAGAAAAATATGTGGAATCTAAATATGATGTTAATTTTACCTGTTAACTATTTTTAAAATATTGTTTTGGGAGCAAACTTATAATTTATAGCGTAAGATCCGTTTTCCTTTCGTATCGGCGGCGACCCGGATTGCAAATAAACACCCCACTATAACAATATAGGGAAAATAAAACATCGATAACTACACATGCATACCTCTGAAAAATGTCGCAGGGAAAAACAACAGATTTCTCATCGCGAGAGTGAGAGAAAGCGAGAGAGAGAGAGGGGGGGGAGGAAGGGAAGGAGAGGGAGGAGATAGGGAGAGAGAGACACCTTAGGATTAAACATATTCAAACATGTTTTGTTTTATTTTGTGTGGACACCGAGGCCATTGCCGGCGAGGGTGAGAAGGAGGATAAGCGGCAACACAAATATGATGCCTCGCAAAAATAAAGGAGATGGACCTATTGTGGTCTTGGCTGATGGTTGTTGGGTTAAGAGTGTGTGTTATGTTTTCGCTCCCGTTGCAACGCACGGGCTCTTTTGCTAGTTAGGGTAAATTGCATCTGCTTAGTGAACACATTATACCTGTGAATATGACATGCCTTCCTGTTTTTGGTGTGTACTACATCTTTCTTTTAACCATGTTCTTACATCAAACTACTTTTCTTGTGTGTCCCTCATCAATCACTTCTGACAATACACGTTCAAGTTGACAATGTAATATTGGTTGCATCTTGCATATCATTTCAAACATGTATTGCCTCTAATTTGTTGAAGTGCCACTTATAATGAGACACATCTAACTTGGTAGAGTGATTTTGGTTGGATCTTTCATATGGTGTCTAGATTGCATTGCTTCCAATTTGTTGAAATGCCTTCTCCTTAGCGTTTTTCATACATATTCCATCCTCCTACAATGTGGTTGCCATACATAAAAGTTGTGTTCGTCAGTATCATGCATCAACGAATTTGGAAGTGTGAATTTCATTCATTTTTCTTGTGTGTTTACTTGACAAGGCAAAATCTAAAAGGACGAAGGCACGGAATGATGGTGGTCCTCTGGAGCAACCGAAACAGATGACCTCTGCAGATTCTCCTGCTACTCCTACCATAGTGCAAGTTCTAAATCTCATCTCCCCTACTCCACAACCCCAGGTGCTTGCTCTAACATAGCAGTGTGATATCTGGTTGCATGTTGCATATGGTGCCTAGCTTGTATTGCTGCTAATTTGTTAAACTGCGTCTCCTTAGCTTACACATTATACATGTGAATATGACACGCCTTCCTGTTTTTGGTACATACTACATTTTCCTATCACACTTGTTCTTACATCAAACTATTGTTCTTGTGTATCCTGCATCTATCGCTTATGATGAGACAGTCACGCCCGTGGGTTAGTATGAGACGTGTTACTCTTATAAAGAGTGCAGTTTCATCCTCTCCACATGATTCTCAAGAAATAGCAAGCCTAAATGAAGATATTGAACATAGCTCTGTACTTGAAGAACGCACTTCCCCTACACCACCATCACAGGTGCTTGCTCTAACTTCGCAGTGTGATATGTGGTTGCATGTTGCATACATTGTATAGCTTGTAATGCTTCTAATTAGGGTAAATTGCATCTGCTTAGTTTACACATTATACATGTGAATATGACATGCCTTCCTATTTTTGGTACACACTACATCTATGTGTTAACCATGTTCTTACATGAAACTACCTCTCTTCTGTATCCTGCATCAATCACTTACAATGAGACACCTTTATTCGTTGCATATTGCATATTATTTCTAGCATGTTGCCATGTATTGCTTCTAATTTTGTCGGAGTAAATGACCATGGGTAGCCTAACCGGCTCCCAATGGCCCTCAGAAAAAACAATGGGCCGACGGAGCCCTGAGGTGCCCGAGACGCGGGGCCACCTTCTTCCGGCCGGCTATCGCCTAGGTCGACTAGCGGAAGGCGGCCCGGCCGTAAACAATCTTCGGGAGACGCCACAACAGGGCCGACTCCAAGAAAGCCGGCCCATACAGGGCCGACTCCAAGAAAGCCGGCCCGTGAACGACCGGCTCCAAGAAAGCCGGCCCATGGCAGGCGGCCATGGGCTGCACCCTATAGTCAAAACCCCATAACAGTGACGAGACGGGGCGTGGCTACAGTGGACCCTGCCACCCTCGAATCTCGGAACAAGCATGGCTACAGTACGCCGTACAGGACGGACATCTCCTGTCCGGCGAGGCACTATTGCCATGCGAATCATGACGCCATCCACGACAGGCCGCTGGTGCGGCCCAGATAAGGCGGGCCCCTTCAGTCAGAGAGACATCCGAAGGCGGCCTGGCTTCCCCTAGCCGGCCTAAGGCCAGGCCGGCTTCCTGCAACCGGCTTGCCCCCTCCTCAGGGCGCACGCACCATCAAGCAGACAAGACGAGGTAAGGCTACAGTGAGCGCCCGCAAGGCGGCGGTACTGTAGCCATGCTTACCTCGACAAAGCCCTCGTCATCAGAGGCGAGGAGACAGTAACCAGCCCCTGACAAGACCCCCAAACGGTGGGGCCGGAAGCCGGTGGGACCCACCAATCGGCGAGACCCAGAAGCCGCCGGACGTAGACACTGACAGCATGGGCCCACGCCCAGGCCGGATTACCGTTGTACCCCCGGGGGTAGGCCTATATAAACCCCCCGGGACACCCATGCAAAGGGTTGGACTCTGATAGTTTTAGCCACCACACAGAGGGAAGAGAGGAGCTAACCGTGCCCTTCTTCTTCCTCTCACCGAACAGCTCTAGGAGCAGCTTGTAGCAACTTATTCATCTAGTGATCATGCGGAGACCCCGCAGAGCAGCAGTAGGGGTGTTATCTCCACGGAGAGCCCTGAAGCTGGGTAAGATTCGCCAGCGTGCATGTCTTTGCCTCATCCCGTTTCCAGGCACCGGTGATGTCTTACTAGCTCCCACAATGATAAGCCATCCGTTGGCATATGTCGCACCAACCACCCGACATTTGGTGCCCATCGTGGGGCCAGGTGCACCATCGTCCGGAGACCTGCTCTGGACGAGAGCCCTCTTCCTCCCCAGCGAGCGTAGCCAGCCCGGCACGCCCGATGGCGCTTGCCCCGACGCGCTGCAAAGCGTCGACGACGCCTGCACGACGATCTGCCTCGCCGATCTTCTTGGCGAGGCTCGCATCTCCGACGAGCCTGCATCCGACACGGGCACAGGCTGCTCCGAGAGCCGCCTCGTTAGCCTCCTCGACCAACTCCGCGTCTCCGGTGAGCCTACCGCGGACTTGGAGTCGGTCGGCTCCACCGACCCGATGCTTGTCGACTCCGACACGGCGTCGCTCGACGCCTTCCCCTCCGACGTAATTGTCTTCGACGACCCTCTCCCTCGAGCCGACAGTGGCGGCAGCACCATCACCAAAGTGTTTGTCATCAGCCATGGTGCTGCCTCCGACGAGAACGCCCGCGACACCCTATAGGCCACTTTGCACGATCTGTCCGCCCCATCCCGGCGGATGCTGACGCTGAGGCGCTGGAGGCACGCCGCCTTGCCCTCCTCGCGGAGGGCCAGAAGATAGCCACCATGAGACGCCTCACGGAAGCCCACCAGTGCGAAGTCGACCGCGCCGACTTCGGCACGCTGCCTCCAGAAGGGCCAAGACGAGTCGGCGTCGTCAACAAACGCGGCGCGGCCATCGCCAGCATGCTAGGAGCGGACCGCCCGGTCTACACCACGCCCCTCGAGAATCTGCGCGCCGCCCAGTTGATCGTTGATGAGCTAAACGGACTGGGAGCCGATGAGCTCCCCTACATGACCAGACGCATCCAGCAGCTGATCGATGCGGCCGCAACACGGCATGAAGCCGATGTCCGTGCTGGGAGCCCCCCTCGCCGAGAGCATGGTGTGACGTCGCATACGCCGACTGCGGGTGGCGCCCGCACAAGACAGGAGAAGGAGTCGGCTGCTAGCCGCAGCCGGACTCACATTACCATCGAGCGCGACGCCAAAGGCCGCCCCCGAGGAGTGGAGCGACGAGGCGACCTGCCGCCTCCTCCGCCTCGCGGGGAAGGATATCCTACCCCGCCGCCCGTCGAGCATCTGACTCTCAACGGCCGACTTGGTCGCCGCGAGGAGTCGGCGAGAATGACGCCCACCATCGGATCGACCGCCTAGCGCGATCCCTGGCCCTGGAAGAAGAAGATGATGTAGGCCCGCCTTGTTTCGGCCCCCGCATCCGCGACGAGCCCTTTCCCAAAGGGTTCTCGCTCCCAAGAGACACGCCCAAGTACAACGGCTCCGTGAAGCCAGAAGACTGGTTGATCGACTACTCCACCGCTGTTCGCATAGTGAATGGCAATCGACGCGTTGCCGTGAAATATGTCCCCCTGATGCTACAAGGCACGGCGCGCACCTGGCTCAACAGCCTCAAGCCTTACAGCATCAACAGCTGGCTAGACTTCACCGAAGCCTTCATACGCAACTTCACCAGCACCTACAAGCAGGCTCCCAAGCGCCGACAGCTCTCCTTGTGCGTACAAGGGCCCAGCGAATCAACCCGCGACTACTTCACACATTGGGCCGAGCTCCGCAACTCCTGCGAAGGAGTGCACGAGGTCCAGGCCATAGAGTACTTCACCACAGGGTGCCGCGAAGGCACTCTCCTCATGCACCGACTCCTCTGCGACGAGCCGGCAACCCTTGATGACCTACTGATCATCGCAGACAAGTATTCCACGGCCGACTCCTCAATGAAGACCGAGCTCCTGGTAGACGCCTCCGGAAAAGTGCTGACGCCGGCTCCCAAGACGCCGGCTGGAGAATCAAGCCGGCGCCCGTATCAAAACGACCACAAGTGCAAGGCCCCTATGCCGCCTTCCACTAGTCGGCAGGTGGCCACGATCGAAGAAGAGCAGCCTGAGGGACGGCCGGCTCCGAAGAAGCAGAAGGGCGGTAGGTCGGCTTGGCAGCCGGCTTTCTCCTACGAGAAAACGCTCGACGCCCCCTGCAAGTTCCACAGCGGCGTGAAGCCGTCCAACCATACAACACGGAAGTGTCATTGGCTCACCCGAATCTCCAAGGGCGAGGGGTTGTTGCCGCCTCCACCTGCCGGCCAGCCGCCTCCTGCCCCACAGCAGCCGGCCGCTCGGCCTGCAGTCGAAGCCATCCAAGACGAGTTCCCGGACGAGCAAGCCGCCTACGTCGTGTTCACCAGCCAAACAGAAGATCGGCGCAGCCGGCACCGACAGTAGCAAGAAGTCAACGCGGTCGCCTCCAGTAACCCTGAGTTCATGCATTGGTCAGAGAAGCCCATCAACTGGAGCCGGGACGACCATCCAGAGGTGACGCCGTCTCCTGGCTCCTATGCCCTGGTTCTAGATGCCACCCTGGCGACAGAGAGGCATGCCACCCGATTCTCCCGCGTACTGATAGACGGCGGGAGCAGTATCAACATACTGTACCGAGATACAATGGAGAAGCTCAACATCAAGCCCAAGCAACTCATGCCAAGCCGGACTGTGTTCCACGGCATCGTACCCGGCTTGTCCTGCTCGCCCATCGGCAAGATCAAGATGGACGTCCTCTTTGGGGACAAGGACCATTTCCGCCGAGAGGCAATATGGTTTGAGGTAGTGGATTTGGAGAGCCCGTACCACGCATTGCTTGGCCGACCAGCGTTGGCCAAGTTCATGGTTGTGCCCCACTATGCCTACCTCAAGATGAAGATGCCGAGTTCCAAGGGCATTATCACCATAGCCGGAGACTATAAGAAGTCCTCTGAATGTGCAGCAGCCAGCAGTCGGCTGGCCGAGTCCCTCGTGATTGCCGAAGAAAAGAAGATGCTGGATCGAATTGTGACCTTGGCTGGCAAGCAGCCGACCTTGTCCCCTGGCCCCAAAGAATGTGAAGCTCAAGGTTCCTTCCAGCCGGCCAAGGAGACGAAGAAGATACCTCTGGACCCGGAGCACCCGGAGAGGCACGCTGTCATAGGCACAGGCCTTGACAGCAAATTGGAAGGCGAACTCGTCGATTTCCTCCGTGAGAATCGGGACGTCTTTGCATGGTCCCCCAAAGACATGCCAGGTGTCCCGACGGATTTCGCCGAGCACAAGCTACACGTCCGATCTGATGCAAAGCCGGTCAGGCAGCCCTTCCGCCGCCTGTCGGAAGAGAAGAGAAGAGTAGTCGGAGAAGAAATAGCCCGGCTTCTGGCAGCCGGCTTCATTATGGAAGTGTTCTTTCCATAATGGCTTGCCAACCCGGTCCTCATGTTGAAGAAGAACAAGCAGTGGCGCATGTGCATCGACTACACTAGCCTCAACAAAGCCTGCCCTAAAGATCCGTTCGCCCTGCCAAGGATCGACCAAGTGATAGACTCCACAGCCGGATGCGAGCTGTTGAGTTTCTTGGATGCTTATTCAGGCTACCACTAGATAAAGTTGAACCCGGCTGATCGCTTGAAGACCGCCTTCATCACCCCATTCGGAGCTTTCTGCTACCTGACTATGACATTCGGCTTGAGAAATGTCGGTGCCACCTTTCAGCGTTGCATGCAGAAATGCCTCCTCAAGCAACTCGGCAGAAATGCCCACGTCTACGTAGACGATGTCGTGGTGAAGACGTAGAAGCGCGGCACCCTGCTGGAAGACCTCAAGGAGACCTTTGAGAATCTGCGCCGGTTTCAGATCAAGCTCAACCCGGAGAAATGCGTGTTTGGGGTACCAGCCGACCAGCTTCTGGGCTTTCTGGTCTCCGAACGCGGCATCGAGTGCAACCCAGTGAAGATCAAGGCTATAGAGAGAATGAAGGTCCCTACCAAGATGCGAGACGTCCAAAAGTTCACCGTATGCTTGGCGTCTTTGAACCGCTTCATGAGCCGGCTCGGAGAGAAGGCTCTCCCCCTCTATCGACTCATGAAGAAGTCCACTCACTTTGAGTGGAATGACCAGGCGGACCAAGCTTTCCATGAGCTGAAGAAGATGTTATCCACACCACCTGTCTTGGCGGCCCCAACTGAGAAGGAGCCCATGCTCCTCTACATCGCCGCTACCAGCCGGGTGGTCAGCATGGTCATCGTAGTCCAGCGTCCCAAAGAAGGCCGAGCTCAGCTAGTCCAGAGGCCGATATATTATTTGAGTGAAGTACTGTCCGCCTCAAAACAGAACTACCCGCACTATCAGAAAATGTGCTATGGTGTGTACTTCGCCTCCAAGAAACTCAAGCCCTACTTTCAAGAACATCCCATCACGGTCGTATGCACTGCCCCGCTTGCCGAGATCATAGGCAGCCGGGATGCATCCGGCCGAGTGGCGAAATGGGCCATCGCGCTGGCTCCTTACACAGTCTACTATCAGCCCCGCACCGCCATCAAGTCCCAAGCATTGGCCGACTTCCTCGTCGACTGGGCCGAGACCCAGTACCTGCCACCGGCCCCCGACTCCACTCATTGGCGGATGCACTTTGACGGATCCAAGATGCGCACCGGCTTGGGAGCCGGCATCGTCCTCACCTCTCCCAAGGGCGACAAGCTCAGATACACACTGCAAATCCACTTTGCCGCCTCCAACAATGTGGCCGAGTACGAGGCACTCATACACGGGCTCCGGCTAACCAAGGAACTCGGCATCCGCCGGATCCTGTGTTATGGCGACTCGGACTTAGTGGTTCAGCAATCATCCGGTGACTGGGATGCCAAGGACGCAAACATGGCAAGCTACCGTTTCCTCGTCCAGCAGATCAACGGATATTTCGAGGGGTGCGAGTTCCTTCACGTGCCACGGGCCGACAATGAGCAAGCAGATGCCCTGGCACGAATAGGCTCCACCCGGCAAGATATACCAACCGGCGTCGCCCTCCAACGCCTCCTCAAGCCATCTGTCAAGCCGTCTCCGGAATCCAGTTCCATCTTCGTGCCGCCTGACCCCGACGCAGTCGGATCCGACTTCGGGGACCAGGCAGGCGGCCCGGGGACTTCGGCAGCCGGCTCGGGGACTGCCATAGTCGAACCCGGCCCGGGGACTGCAGCAACACAGCAGGCGGAGGCCGACTCCAACTCCTCACAACCCAGCCCGCCCACCCTGGTTGCAGTAGCCGTTTTGGCAGTCGAAGAAATCACAGCTCCATCATGGGCCCAGCCCATCCTCCGTTTCCTGGTAAATGGAGAGCTACCGACTGACGAGATCTCGGCAAGACAAGTCCAACGCCGAGCCGGAGCTTACACAATAATGAACCAAGAGCTAGTCAGGCGCAGTGCTACCGGAGTCTTCCAGCGCTGCGTCGAGCCAGAGAAAGGCATAGCAATCCTCGAAGACATCCACCAAGGTGAATGCGGCCACCATGCCGCCTCCAGGGCGCTCGTCGCCAAAGCATTCCGCCATGGATTCTTCTGGCCGACTGCTTTGGAGGACGCCAAGGAACTAGTCAAACACTGCAAAGGGTGCCAAGTCTTCGGCTCCAAGCAACACCTGCCGGCTTCGGCACTTAAGACCATCCCCATCACTTGGCCCTTTGCCGTCTGGGGGCTGGACATGGTCGGCCCATTCAAGACGGCGCGCGGCGGCATGACACATCTGCTTGTCGCCGTGGACAAATTTACCAAGTGGATTGAAGCAAAGCCGATCAAGAAACTGAATGGGCCGACTGCCGTAACATTCATTGCGGATATTACAACTCGGTATGGCGTGCCACACAGCATCATCACCGACAACGGCACAAATTTTGCCAAGGGAGCACTGGCACGTTTCTGCGCGACACAGGGCATCCGACTGGACTTAGCGTCCGTTGCCCACCCGCAGTCAAACGGCCAAGTCGAGCGAGCAAACGGCCTCGTCCTCTCCGGCATCAAGCCCCGACTGGTCGTGCCGCTGGAGCGTTTGGCCGGCTGCTAGCTCGACGAGCTCTCGGCCGTCCTCTGGAGTCTGCGCACTACCCCAAACAAGTCAACCGGCTTCACCCCTTTCTTCCTTGTATATGGTGCCGAGGCTGTCATCCCAACTGACATCGAATTCGACTCACCTCGGGTCACCATGTACACGGAGGCGGAGGCTAAAGAAGCAAGAGAAGACGGCGTCGACTTGCTGGAAGAAAGCCGGCTGTTAGCCCTCAGCCGGTCCGCCATCTACCAGCAAGGTCTGCACCGTTACCACAGCCGAAGGGTGAAGCCAAGATCCTTCCAAGAGGGAGACCTTGTGCTCCGGCTGATACAGCGAACAGCCGGCCAGCACAAGCTCTCAGCACCTTGGGAAGGCCCCTTCGTCATCAGCCGGGCTCTGGGAAACGACTCCTATTACTTAATCGACGCACAGAAGCCGAAGGCACGCAAGAGAGACGACTCCGGCAAGGAGTCGGAGCGCCTATGGAACACCAATCTTCTTCGAAGATTTTACAGTTGAATGCATTATGTATCACGCTACCTTTTGTATTAAGTATCAGACAACGGGCCCCCCGAGGAGTTCTCGGGGACTACCCTATTTTATCTATGTATGCCGGGTATCATACCCATGGTTGCCCACCACATTTATTTTCTCCGTCCGGCACCGGGTCCGACTAGTTGGCCCGGGGACTCGCCGCCTTGAGTTATGTCCAAGTTCTACCTGCAGTCAGACAAGTAATGTGCCGACACCCAAGCCCTCTCTCGCAAAAGGCACAGCTCGAAGAATCGACTACCGACTAGCGAGAGTTGAAGGCGGAAAGGATGCCCACATGAAAAACGGCTAAGGACTAAAGAACTTACATAACACAAGCCGGCTTCCCCCTCGCCAACCTGCTGTTGAAGCAGCCGGCTGGCCGGCTTCCTTTCCCACTCTGCTACAATCTAAGAAAGCTTGAGTACTTGCCTTTCCAGACGGCTGAACTCCTTACCCGGCCACAGACTGCAGAGCAGCTGTCCGGCTGGGAAGGCGGCATCCAAAGGAAGGTGGCAAAGGAAAAAAGCTGAAAGATAAAAAGCAAGTAGGAATGGAAGCCAAGCTCATGCATAATAATATTTACACAAAAGGCCTTTGAGAGGCCGGCATTCAACGAAGTTTGAATACACCCCCAGTGGGTGGAATTGCACAAAGATAACAAATCTGTTCAAAGAGTGTCGAGCAGGAAAATAAAAACAGGGAATCAAGCCAAGGGAGCACCCGGAGCGTCAGGAAGATTGGTTGAGGCGACGGTGTCGGCTGGAGGAGTGGCTGGCTGGCGAGTCTCAGCCTGGTCATCACCGGCAGCAGGCGGGGCATTCGTGTGCGCCTCGTTGTTGGAGGCACGGTCAGGCTGAGGCTGGCCGGCTGCTCCAACATCCGACACAGCGTCTTCGCCGTCTTCCTCCTCCTCCTCCTCCTCTCCCTTGTCGCTGGAGTCAATCTCCTCCACCGAGTCTTCACCGTCGGCCGGGTTCAACCCGAGCCATTCTTCCGGCTGCGCGACGCCGTCCTCGTTCACCTTAGGAGCAAAGGCACTGGTGTCGGTGAAGTCGGCGATCGCCGAGGCACGCTGGATGATAGCCGGCCGCACCGCCTCCAGCTACTCGTCAGCCTCCTACCGCCAGGTGCGCAGTTGGTCCAAGTTCAGCCCAGGGTACCAAGCCCGGACGAACTCTAGCGCCCGGCGGGCGCTGGATCGAGCTGCTGAGGCCTTCGAGGCCTCAAGGCGGCCGACGGCTACCTCCAGCTAGTCGGCAGTACGGCTGGGGTGCGAGGGATTACTTCGCCAGCCCAGAGGGCGGCCATCACCTGTGCTCCGACGCGCTGAAGCTGGCGGAGCATGCGGTGGGCCGGCTAAAGGCGGGCCTGGATCGCCAGAAGCTGCTCTTCAAGCGACTGGTTGGCACCCGGCGCAATCTCAACCCAGCCTGCCGCCGGGCCTCGCGATGAGCTTCGATGGCTTGGTTGGCGGCGACAGAATAACCAGGAAAGTACTCTTCACAAAGAAGAAAGAAACAGAGCAAGTCAAGAGATAAACTGGCCTACAAGGAACAAGCAAAGTGAAGAAGAAGGCGGCCTACCATCAACCAAGTCCTCGACTCGGCCGTAGCCTTCGCTCAGAGCTTGCCTTGCCTCCGCCCAGCTCACCGCCTCGGTCTCCTATTCGCCTTTAAGGGCGGCCTCACTGTCATGCGCCGCCTTCAGGGCCACCCTATGGCTTTCCTCCTGGTCGGCCAGCCTCTTGGCCAGGTGGTCACGCTCCAGAGCCAGAGCACTGAGCTCGCCCTCCTTGGTGCGAAGGGCGGTCTGGGCCACACCCAGCTGTTGCCTCAACTCGGCGTTCGCTCCTGCCAATATGGAAAGAAGAAGTTAAGAAAGAAGTCGGCAAGAAATATCTGACCTGACTGCTCAGCAGTCGGCCCGAATCTCGGGGACTACACCCAGTGGGTGCGCTGACGCGCCCCCACGTGAGATAAAAAGACAAAGACACTCATGCCGGCTCTCTGTCAGATTGGCGGCCCTTTGATTTGCCTCCCGGACCTGGGATTTGAAGGTAGCGGCGTGGAGGTTGTGGTAATCCTGCGAAAGCAAAAGCAAATCAGTAAGGCAAAGTCTTCGAAGAAGTTCCAAGCCGCCTGCTCAGCAGCTGGCTCGGAACTCGGGGACTACACCCAGTGGGTGCGCTGACGCGCCCCCATGGAGAAAATCATGAGCAAGAAAACTCACCCGAATGACCGCCCGGGTCGCAAGAAACTCTCGGGTACATTGCTGCAGCGCGGTGGCTTGAGCCTGAAGCCGGCTGCGAACATCTTGCGCCGCCAAGTTCAGGCGACCGTCCCACCGCCCGGCGTCCACCCCGGCGAGCTAGCTGTGGCCGACTCCAGATCATACGACAGCGAGCTGGAGCCGGCCGCCCTCTGCGGATCCGGCTCTGAAGCCGCCCTCCCCGCACGCCGGCGAGTCGGCGACAGGACTACAAGATCCGCCATTGCAGTCGGCTCTCCTCCCGCCGGCTGCTCAGGCGGCATCTCGGGCTGGCTGCCTTGGCCCATCCCGGACGACGGAGGCAGCACCACTTCTCCCTCCGGGACGACTACGTCTCCCCCCTCCCTCTCTGTCGTCGGCGGGTCATGGTCGATTTCCTCCGTCAGGGGCACCGGAACGTCCGGGAGCGCGGAGTGGAGGGGGATGACAAGTTGCGGAGGCTGGCCACGCAGGGCCTCCTCCGCCCTCTCTATGGCCTCAGCTTCCACCCGGGCCCTGGCTGCGGCATCGGAGTGCGCCTCAGCTGACTCCGTCGTCGTCTCCTGGGCCGACTCGGCGGCGGCTGCCCTTCGCTCCTCCGCCTCCCGCTCCTCCCGCACCTCCCGCGTGTTCCACTCTGTCGCCGCCTAAAGTTCGGCGCGGGGATCTATGCGACGGGTGCCCGCAGATCGTTCTGCTCCGCCGACTATGGAGGCGGCAATAGTCCGCTCAAGAGAAAGGGGGGCCCTGGTTGGCAAAACGGAGAAAGGGGCTTAGAAGAACATCGACTAAAGAAAGGAAGAAAAAGTGCGTAAGGGTCAAAACTTACGCCGAGACCGCCTGCGGCTGCTTCACCACTTTGCGGAAGCGGGCTGCCTTCGCGGCCGCCTCGTCCCGCTTGGTCGCCGCCGCGGATCCCTTGGGCTTCTTCGGCCGGCCTCCGACGAGAGTCGGCGTCTCTCGACGCTTCTATGCGCCGCCTCGCGCGGTCGGCCCGCCGGATGGGCCAGCGCCTTGGGGATCGGTAGCCGGCTGGCGGCGCGGAATGGGATCAGCCTCGTCATCATCGGGCCAATCGTCAAAGCTGGCAGTGAAGCCGGAGCCGCCTGTCTTGCCGCCGCCCCCCGCGGTGTCATCGTCCAGGGCGGCCGCCCCCAAGTCGGCGTCCTCAGAGTCGTCCGCCTCACGGTCGGGGGCAAACTCGCGCTCCGGTCCCGCAGTCCCAGCCGAAGGATGAAGGAGAGGATTCTGATTGAAGACAAATCGACTGGTCAAGAGTCGGCCAGAAAACAAAATTGAGAAACAAAGGAAGAAAGAAAATTTACCAAGGGTGGTGGATTGGCGCGAGAGTACGGCGCCTTGCCATACTGCCAGTCCTCGGTGAGCTTGCAGTTGGCGATGTAGTTCACCATGTACGACACCTCGTCGTGAGGCATCTCCCTGGTGCTGAGCCGGCTTGGGTCAAAGCGGCCACTCATCTGATAGATCAGATGAGGGCGGCCCTGAAGCAGGAGAACTCGACGCTCGATGAAGGCGGCGATCAAGTCGGGCCCGGTCAGGCGCTCCGACTGGACTAGCACCCGAAGCCGGGCCATGGCACCAGCTCCAGCCGGCGTCAGCGACCTGGACTGATAGGACCATGAAGCCGGCCTCACAGCCGGCGGGCCGGCCACGTAAGCCGGCAAATTGACGTAATCACCGTTCGGGGCAACGTTCTTCACGTAAAAGTAAGAACGTCGCTAGAGCTTCACCGACTGGATCAGCACGATAGGAGGGAAGGGGTTGTCAGTGGTGGACCTCCTTATGGCGATGAAGGCACCACACGGAGCCGGCACGCCCGCGACAACCGTGCCGAGCTTGGATTGGAAGAGCTCCCCCCAAAGCTCGATGGTGGGGAGGACACCGAGGAAACCCTCGCACAACAAGACGAAGGCCGATAGCAGCACCACCGTGTTGGGGGTGAGGTGGTGCGGTTGGAGTTGGTAGAAATCGAGGAATGCGTGGAAGAAGCTGCTCGCGGGGAGGCCGACGCCGCGAAGGCAGTGCGAGTAGAAGATCACTCGCTCGCCTTCCTCCGGCGCCGGCGAGACCTCCCTCGCTAGCGCAAGACGGACTCGCACAAGATGCTCGCCGGGCAGCCGCCGCGTCTTGCGGAGGAAATCAATGTGGTCGTCGCGGATGGTGGAGCCATCCCAAGAGCTCGGCGTCGGCGCCATGACGGCAAGCGTGGCGGCAGAGAGCGCTCGCTGCGGAGGGAGCACGGCGAAGGGCTACCGTGGCGAGGAAGAAAGGGGAGGAGGCGTGGAGAGGGTGAGCGTGCGAACAACTGCGGCTCCGCCTCCCCGCCCCTACTTATATCCTCACGCGGTGAAGCCGAGGAGGCGGGGCGCGGGGGGCGTGGGATTAACTGCGCCCACTCCCCCACGTCTTGCGTTTATCGTGCCTTGATGGCGAGTGGGAACCGCTGCCGGAAGACGTGCGGTCGGTTTTGGGTCACAAAAGATCCGCGCTCGGGCCAAGGCACGGAAGTGGCAGGCCCTGGCCTACAGCAGCGTCCCATCGCGCGCGTGGGCTGGCAGGCCCCTCCAGCCGAGGGGAGCCACACGGCACGCAGGTGGCGGGAAGCCAGCCCGCCGCTAGGATGGCGCGCCAGCTGTTTTCCCTCCTTAGGAATTTGGGAAGGCTTTGCCGAGAAGGCACGCGCAAGGGAGGCCGGCTCCTAGCTGTCGGCTCTTCGGGATAGGAAGCTGGCCGAGCTTCTTGTTCCCCCCGTCAGCCGCGAAGCCCAACCAGCTTCGGGGACTACTGTCGGAGTAAATGACCACGGGTAGCCTAACCGGCTCCCAATGGCCCTCGGAAAAAACAATGGGCCGACGGAGCCCTGAGGCGCCCGAGACGCCGGGCCGCCTTCTTCCGGCCGGCTATCGCCTAGGCCGACTAGCGGAAGGCGGCCCGGCCGTAAACAATCTTCGGGAGACGCCACAACAGGGCCGACTCTAAGAAAGTCGGCCCATACAGGGCCGACTCCAAGAAAGCCGGCCCACGGTAGGTGGCCATGGGCTGCACCCTATAGTCAACCCCCCACAACAGTGACGAGACGGGGCGTGGATACAGTGGACCCTGCCACCCTCGAATCTCGGAACAAGCATGGCTACAGTACGCCGTACAGGACGGACATCTCCTGTCCAGCGAGGCACTATTGCCATGCGAATCATGACGCCATCCACGACGGGCCGTTGGTGCGGCCCAGATAAGGCGGGCCCCTTCGGTTAGAGAGACATCCGAAGGCGGCCTGGCTTGCCCTAGCCGGCCTAAGGCCAGGCCGGATTCCTACAGCCGGCTTGCCCCCCTCCTTGGGGCGCGTGCACCATCAAGCAGACAAGACGAGGTAAGGCTACAGTGAGTGCCCGCAAGGCGGCGATACTGTAGCCATGCTTACCTCGACAAAGCCCTCGTCATCATAGGTGAGGCGACAGTAACCAGCCCCTGACAAGACCCCCAAACGGTGGGGCCGGAAGCCGGCGAGACCCACCAATCGGCGGCCCCAGAAGCCGGCGGATGTAGACACTGACGGCCTGGGCCCACGCCCAGGCCAGATTACCGTTGTACCCCCGGGGGGTAGGCCTATATAAACCCCCCGGGACACCCATGCAAAGGGTTGGACTCTGATAGTTTTAGCCACCACATAGAGGGAAGAGAGGAGCTAGCCGTGCCCTTCTTCTTCCTCTCACCGAACAGCTCTAGGAGCAGCTTGTAGCAACTTATTCATCTAGTGATCGTGTGGAGACCCCGCAGAGCAGCAGTAGGGGTGTTATCTCCACAGAGAGCCCCGAAGCTGGGTAAGATTCACCGGCGTGCATGTCTTCGCCTCATCCCGTTTCCACGCACCGGCGATGTCTTACTGGCTCCCACAATGATAAGCCATCCGTTGGCATATGTCACACCAACCACCCGACAAATTTGGTCAAATACATTTGTTAGGCCACCCTTTTAATTTAGCAGAGTGATATTGGTTTCATCTTTCATATGGTTTCTAGCTTGCATTGCTTCTAACAAATTCAAACACCTTGTGCTTAGTTTACACTTTATACATCGCACATGTCAATATGTCATGCCATCCTGTTTTTTATACATATTCCATCCTCCTATCATGCGACTGCCTTACATGAAAGTAGTGTTCGTCAGTATCATGCATCAATGAGTTCTGAAGAGCAAATTTTATTCCTTTTTCTTGTGGGTTTGACTTGACAAGGCAAAATCAAGAAAGAGGACGGAAAAGAGTAAGGAAGGCAATGATGGTGGTCCTCTACAGCAACGTAAACGGAGCATCTGAACTGATTCTCCTTGTACTGCTAGTGCATTACAAGGTCCAAGTCTCTGCTCCCCTACTCCACCATCCAAGGTGCTTGCTCTAACTTGGCAGTGTGATATCTAGTTGCATGTTGCATATGGTGTCTAGCTTGTATTGCTCCTAATTAGTGTAAACTGCATCTACTTAGCCTACACATGTACGTGTGAATATGACACGCTTTCCTGTTTTTGGTACATACTATATCTGTCTATCACACCATGTTCTTACATGAAACTACTCTTCTTGTGTATCTTGCATCAGTCACTTATGATGGAACACCTTTAAGTTTGCAGTGTGATATTGGTTTGCGTCTTGAATATGATTTCTAGCATGTAGTGCTTCTAGTTTGATGAACGCCGCCTATGATGAGACAGTTTCAACTTGGCAAAATGATATTGATTGCACCTTCCATATGGTGTCTAGCTTGCAGTGCTTCTAATTTGTTGAAGTGCCTTCTGCTTAGTTACCAGATCATAGGTGTGAATATGTCAAGCCGTCCAGTTTTTCGTACATATTCCATCCTCATATCATGACTTTGCCTTTCATCAGAGTAGTGTTCGTCAGTATCATGCATGAATAAGTTCTGAAGAGCGAATTATATTCCTTTTTCTTGTCGGTTTGACCTCACAATGCAAAATCAATAAAGCGTAAGGAAATTGGTAAGGCATTGGATGATGGTTGTCCTTCCGAGCAACTGAAACAGAGGGTCTCTACAGATTCTACTCCGCCATCCTGCCAACAAGATTCACAAGAGAACGCAAGCCTAGACAGTCAACGTAGCTGTGTAGATGATGAGCACATCTCCCCTACTCCCCCATCACAGGTGCTTACTCTAACTTGGCACTATTATATGTGGTTGCATGTTGCGCATGATGTCTAGCTTGTATTGCTTCTAACTTTGTTGAATTGCATCTGCTTACTTTACACATAATGCCTGTGAATATGACACATGTTCCTATTTCTAGAACATACTATATCTGATCACACCATGTTCTTACATAAGACTTGTTCTTGCATATCCCGCATCTGTCACTTATGATAAGGCACCTTTAAGTAGCCACTGTGATATTGGTTGTGTCTTGCATATGATTTCTAGCATGTACTGCTTCTAATTTGTTGAAACGCCATATAGTTTGAATTTGGCAGAGTGATATTGGTTGCATCTTTCATATGGTGTCTAGCTTGCAGTGCTTCTAATTTGTTGAAATGCCTTCGCTTAGTTACCACATCATAGGTGTGAATATGTCACGCCATCCTATTTTTCATACATATTCCATCTTCGCATCATGTGTTTGCCTTTCATCCAAGTAGTGTTCGTCAGTATCATGCATGAATGAGTTCTGAAGAGTGAATTTTATTCCTTTTTCTTATCGGTTTGACTTCACAATGCAAAATCATTACAACTGAAGGAAATTAGTCCGGTAGTGGATGATGGTGGTCCTTCGAAGCAAC
Source organism: Triticum aestivum (assembly GCF_018294505.1). Taxonomy (NCBI): domain Eukaryota; kingdom Viridiplantae; phylum Streptophyta; class Magnoliopsida; order Poales; family Poaceae; genus Triticum; species Triticum aestivum. The sequence continues at coordinate 581,536,939 of NC_057810.1, forward strand.
TCAAACAAGGGGTCTCTACAGATTCTACTCTGCCATCCTCCCAACAAGATTCGCAAGACAACACAAGGTTGAACAGTCAACGTAGCTATGTAGATGATGAGCACATCTCCCCTACTCCACCATCACAGTTGTTTGCTCTAACTTGGCACTATTATATGTGGTTGCATGTTGCATATGATTTCTAGCTTGTATTGCTTCTAACTTTGTTGAATTGTATCTTCTTACTTTACACATATTGCCTGTGAATATGACACATGTTCCTGTTTCTAGAACATACGTGTACATGATGAGCACATCGCCCCTACTCCACCATCACAGGTGCTTGCTCTAACTTGGAACTATTATATGTGGTTGTGTGTTCCATATGATGTCTAGTTTGTATTGCTTCTGATTATGTTGAATTGCATCTACGTAGCTTACAACTTATACCTGCAACGATCACTTACCCATAAGACACATTTAACTTGGGACTGTGATGTAGGTTGCATCTTGCATTGTCTTCTAGCTTGTACTGCTTCTAATTTCTTGAAATGGAACTTACGACAAGACACTTTTTACCTGATAGAGTGATATTGGTTGCATGTTCATATGGTGTCTAGCTTTCATTTCTTCTAATTTTTTTGAAATGCCTTCTGCTTACTGTTTTTTCATACATATTCCATCCTCCTATTGTACGTGTGAATATACAGTGCTATCTTTTTTTGTATATATTCCATCCTCCTATCTTGCGCTTGCCTTACATCAAAGTACTGTTCGTCGGTATCATGCATCAACCAGTTATGCAGAGCTAATTTTATTCATCTTCTTGTGGTTTTGACTTCATAAGGCAATATCAAAAAATAGGAAGGAAAAAGAGTAAGTTGGGGGATGTTGGTGGTCCTTCGCACCGACACAAACAAAGACTCTCTAGATTTGCCACTGCTACTGCTAATGAAGTTGAAGTCCCAAGTCTACATGATGAGTTCATCTCCCGTACTCCACCATTGCAGGTGCTTGCTCTAATTTGACAGTGTGATAATTGGTTTCATGTTGCATATGTTGTCTAGCCTGTATTTCTTCTATTTTGATTAAATTGCACCTGCTGAGTTTATACGTTATACATGTGCATATGACATGGATTTCTGTGTCTAGAATACACTTTATCTATCTATCATACCATGTTCTTACATCAAAGTAATGTTGTTGTGTATCCCGCATCAGTCACTCATGATTAGACGCTTTTAACATGACAGTTTGATAGTGGTTGCATCTTGCATTGATTTCTAGGTTGTATTGCTTCTAATTTTTCGAATTGCCACTTATGACAAGACACTTTTAACTTGGCAGAGTAATATTGGTTGCATCTTTCATATGGTGTCTAGCTTGCATTACTTCTATTTTCTTGAAAATCCTTCTGCTTAGTTTGCACATCGTAGTTGTGAATATGTCATGTCGTCCTGTTTTTCTTACACATTCCATCCTCATACGGTTGTCTTACATCAAAGTAATGCTTGTCTTTATCATGCATCAATGAAATCTAAAGAGTGATTTTATTCTTTTGTGTTGTGGGTACGGCTTGACATGGCAAAGTAAAAAAAAGAGCAAGGAAAATAATATAGTAGGGAGTGGTGTTACTCGTCGGGTGAAACGGAAAAGGATCTGCCGTCGAGATTCTGCTGGTACTTATAGTGTAGTAGAAGGTCCAAGTCCATCGGCTAAATCTACAAACACAGTATCACCTACTCCACCAGCTGCAGCATCCGCTTCAACTGTACCAACATCTCAACGAGTTCTCATTCGTTTGCTCCGGAACTGGCCAGTTCCCAAGCTGCCTTCACACCTAACACTACTTCTGAAGCACTGCTGACACAACAAGACTTGGCAAGATCAGATGAACCTCATAAGCATCAACACCAAGACGGTACCCGACCGAGTCAAGTTGCAGTTGCATGCTCCTTTATATGTACTCTCACAGTTTGATGTACAGTAACAATTTCTATATTCATTGTTGAACTAGCACCACGGCGCAAACGGAAACAGACATCAGGGATAATGCTTGATAGATTAACAAAATCTAAAGGAGAAAGAATGGAGATCCATTTTGAGGCGGGTTTAAAAAGGCCAAGTGATGCTACAAAGTCAGCCAAGTTAGTATCAGAGGCAGCCGTTGCCGTTAGGTGTCATGCATGTATCCTCCCAATGTGGATCCAGTATAGGAATGAGAAAGACAATACCCAGTTTAACACCTTCCTTGACCATTTAGTAAGTAATGTTATTCATCGCAATTAGTAATATTGTCTTGCTCTGTCCCATACTTTCTAGCTTCCTCCTAATTAGACTCACATTCTTTTTTCAACAGATGAGGTTCAAGTTGGATCCGAAAGATGATGCAACTAAACAAGCATGCACTCATGTTTTTCAGTCTGCTTTGCGATAGTATCGATACCACCTTAGAAAATCTCACTTTGAAGGCAAGGCTAACAATGAAATTGCCCAAACATCTCTAGTGGAATATATTACAGATGAAGACTGGACAGCCCTTGTTAAACACTGGTCTGATCCAGAGTATCACGTAGGCTATATGTATTTGATCAGACCACATATTGAACTTGTATTTATGTATGTGCCTTACAAGTGTATCTTCTTCTAGGCTAACTGTTTGAAGAACAAGACCAATCGTTCTAAAGTGATATTCCAACAGACAATAGGATCTCGTAGCTATATTGCACACTACGAGGCTCTTGTAAATAGCTGTTACTTCCTTCTTTTTTGTGCCATATTATCATATCTATATTGACTTGTTCCAAATACAAAGGAAAGCCCGTGCGGACCAAAAAGAACCTGAACCAAATGCAGTGCAAATCTTCAAGGATTGCCACACCAGCAAGATGAAGGGCATGAGCACACCAGTTCAAGCCGTTGTTGTAAGTCCTTACTCCTCCTGCCTTTGAACTGATTGGTACTGTGATGTGTTCATTTAACTGCTTGGTTTGCAGCCAATGTCAGTTACTCTGTTCACTTTTATACACAGATGTCTTAACGTATCATTTCACCTTACATGGTTTAAAAGAGATGAAGGATATTATTTTGGTCTTGATCTGTAATCTAGTTGTGATGTTCACGTGCGCACACAATGATAAAATAGCATGTTTGTTTTATATATGTTTGTCCATGATATGAATGATGTCATACTATGTTCGTCCTACTTTAAACCATGTCTCTTTATCCTTAGATGTCAACGAATGTGAGGAAATAGACAATACAGTAGGCATGCTACATGGACATATGTTCTGAAAGTGATTTTATTATGTAGTTGGCACTACAATATATGTTAATGTATTATAGTAGTTCACCAAAATAAGTTATGTATAAACGTGTAACCTACTTTGTTTGTTTTTGTCTCATTAGTAACTTATCTGGTACACTAATCTACAAGTTCAAACTTTCAGCAAGCTATGGAACAAATGATTGAACAGCCACAACCACCTGAAGGTGACGAGGCTACCATAGGCACAATGTCACCTCTTGCTACAGTGCATCGGTATCTCTCCACTAACAGTGCAAAAAGCACCTTCCTGCATAATTCTGGGTTGGTTGTCAAGGTAACCTCGTCCAAATTTCCTACTGAACAAAATCTTCCAACTAGACAGAGTGATATATCTGTGCTCCAGACACAAGTCCAATCCCTAATGGACGTTGTTTCCGAAACAATAATAGTGGTTGACAAATGTTGTCAAGATATGAATGGTTTTGAAACAAGACTATCAGACATTCGCTTTGTTGTTCAAGAGCAATAGCGAAAAAAAGTGAAGATCGTGTTGCTCCATCAGATTCTACAGCCTGAAACATTAGCACTTAGGTCAAATGGTTTGTGCTTCTATACATCTGATGGTGCTTTTATCTACAAGGACTGTAAACTTTATGCCAATAGGCCTTTTGTTGTATGGTTGGAATTTATTTTGTTGTGATACATCATTTATGATGATGCTAAAGGCTGCAGTAATTATGACGATGTTTTTGTATAGTGTAGGTTTATCTGAGTAATGTATTCGGCCGAAATCTTCATAGGAGCCCAACATGCCAACATTCCCCGGGCCCATTCCAATTGGGCTAAAAACGATTATGGGCTGAAATTTGCATGTAGCCCACTAAAAATATCTGGGCCTAAATCAGCATAAGCTTCCATATTTTTCTGGTAGGCTTGTGCCCATAGTGGGCCTTTAACATGCCTAAACATAATTTGGGCCCTCAGTAACAATAGGCTGTTTACAGGTGTAAATATCTCGAGCCCATAAAAAACATGGGCCTTTAATAGTCAGAAAGTGATATTGGGCCATGATTGTGCCAAATAACCCACTGGTCTTAGCAGGCTGAAATGGTGGCCCATTTACAATGCGGATCGTTTACAAGCCAAATTTTGGACGGGCCATAAATGCGTCGACCTACTACACGGGCCTTTAACAGGCCAAAAGTTCGGTCGGGCTTGATTAGTGTCATTTTTATATGGGCCGTTAATAGGCCCGATGTGATGTTGGGCCACATATGGCCCATGGATTTCATCCGACGTTAACAGGCCAAAAATCACAACAAGCTGAAAGTGGCCCAAATCTATAGTGGGCCTCTAACAGGCCGAATGTCAGACATGGCCGAATATGACCCAAATCCTTCACGGTCGTTTATGGGCTGAAAGTTTCAATGGCCTGTAAATGGGCCCAAATGAAGCAAGACCTTTAACAGGCCGGAAATACACCGGGCTGTAATTCGGCCCAAATACTTAGTGGACTGTTAACGGGCCAGAAGTGACCATGGGCCGCGATGATGACAAGTTTAGGACGGGCTGTTGACGGGCCGATTTTACACTAGCCATACGGGCCTTAACTAAGAATGTTGGGCCTTTAGCTGGGCCGACCCATTATGGTCTGCAAAATCTTGTGGGCCTTTAGCTGGGCCGGCCCATTATGGTCCGCTAAATCTTGTGGGCCTTTAGTTGGGTTGGCCCATTTAAACCTTATGGTCCACTTTTGGGCCCGTCCACGTGTCAACATATCATAGGCACATCTCGACCATTGGATGAGTGACACTTGTGCCAATGCGGAGCTGACATGTGGTTCTGTCGGCCAATGAGAATTTTACACGTAGAAAATGGGCATTGGTCGTGGCTGTTAGTGGGTTATCGGATCCAAAAACGTGACCTAGTGTCGGCACCCTTGATGAAAGCCCTTCCATGACGCGACATTTATCGTCATGGAAGTGGACACTTCCGTGATGATAATTTTGGTAATGTCATGGAACACTTCTACGACAGCACAGGTATGACTATCTTGATTCTGTCATAAAGTCGTCATGGATGTATATGCATGACAAAAAACGTGACCTACTGTGACAAACACGTATCATCACGGAAGGGTTTTTTTTATAGTGTAACCATCTTTGATCAATGAGCTAGTCAAGTAGAAGCATACTAGGGACACGGTGTTTTTGTCTATGTATTCACATGTATCAAGTTTCCGGTTAATACAATTCTAGCATGAATAATAAACATTTATAATGAATAAGGAAATATAAAATAACAACTTTATTATTGCCTCTAGGGCATATTTCCTTCATTTTGAATAGAATAGAGAATTAGTAAATGTAAGCCTTTTGAATAGAGTAGAAAACTAGTAAATGTTAGTCATCGGAATTATGCTTGCCAAATTGAGAGAGCGAAACAGTGAGAGAGAGATACTTTCAATGTAGGTCATGAAAGTTATACTTGCCAAAGTTTGTATGAGGTCTTTTCAGTGTTGATAGTTTGTGCTATTTGGACATGTGTATGTGTATGAACATGTTGATTCTTGAACTGTTGTGTATGTGGGACCAAAGATGGCCACATATGTCTCTTTCTATTGTAGGGAAACTCTGAGTGGCCTAAGTTTTGCCGGAATATTGATTCATTTCCGCTCCGGCAAATTTCAGGTGCTCGATATGTCCTGTTTTTAGCAAAGGTCATGCCGAAATTTTTCGTGGATTTCAGCACGACTTGTGCTATAAAGTAGGAAATATCTAGTGATTTTTCGGAACATGAATTAAATGACATTCCGGCGAAACATAGGCCATTTTTTATGTCATTACTCATTATATGTAACGGGTTGACTTTCTGACTGTTGGGGCTCCTAGTGTGACTTTCAGAGAGGAAGAATCCCGAGTGTTGTCATGGGGGTCGCTTCTTCTTCTTCCCTAGGTGCTAGATATTTTGGTATAATGCACTTTGAAAAGAAAGGAGGAGCGACCATCACCGACAGTCACAATATCATAGAGGGAGTGTCCACCATATACAGTCGATACATGAGAGAGGAAGGATCCCGGTTGTTCTCGTGGGGGTCGCTTCTCCCTCTTCTCCCTATGATAGACCTTTGTAATGCACTAGGGAAGGAATAGTAGCGACCATCACCGATGGTCGAAAAAACAGTGAGGGAGTGTCCACCATATGTGAGAGAGGAAGAATCCCGACCGTTATCGTGGGGGTCACTTCTCCTTCGTTCCCGTGTGCTAGACATTTTGGTGTAATGCACTCGGGAACGAAGGGAGGAGCGACCATCACCAACGGTCAAATATATCAGAGAGAGTGCCCACCATATACACCATGTTAGATGAGAGTTTTCAAGGAAGACTCAACAGACTGAAAGTCAACCCATGCTGAATAGTGATATGTGTGTTGAGTGCATGGTAATTGCCCTCGATTTATAATCTTTAAATTATGAACACTGGAAATGTCTAGCGATGATAGCTTCCATGAGTGCAATTACTGCGGCGACTATCGGGGTATGTGCAACAGGTCTCACCTAGAAAATGGTAGGTTATTCACCATCGAGTTGGACAAGACCTTGGATGTTTTTATGATACGTAACAACGACAAGTATTTTTTCGTAGTTAATCATGAATTGTGCTTCTTTGCTTCAACATGTAATTTTTGTTTTTTACTATTTGATTAGTGCACCCCCTGCCATGCAAGACGGTATGTCTTGGAGAAGCTCGGTTCCAAAGATAGTGACAATATGGAGACGAGGAAAGCTCACCTTAGGACTCAACATGGTTACGCTTTTCAGGTTAAGTTCTATAATGCAGTTAATCACTCACATTTTAGTTGCTCAAATTGGAGAGCTCTATGCAAGGCGTATGGATTTCAGGAGGATATGCAAATAACCTTTGATATTCGTCCTGAAGATGATATTGAAGATAATATCTACATTTGGGTGGATGTGGATATGTTTCCAGTTCTACCTTTATGTGAGTTTGTTAAATAAATTTGTCAAGTAATTTATATTGTTTATTTAAAAATAGTTGACAACTTATTTTCATTCTTCAAAAAATGTATGGAAGGTAGTAGACAATACCTACTACAGTTATGGCAGTGAACTAGCTTGTCAGGAGAAAAATCATCTTGTCTCATTTACTAATGATGTTGAGACTTTCAAGAACAATGAAATTAACCCAAATTATGCTCAATGCGTGCCACTAGTGCATGTGTTGAACTACACTAACATCCATGGAAATAGCATGGTAATATTCTTTTACTATTATGTCACCAGTGCATCTTTTGCGTACATTCTTCTTAAGCTAAACTACATTGCTAACTATGTTATTATTATGTTCTTCAATAGAAACTCCTGAAGGATTGTGTGCCTCTTCTGATGTATATGGAAGGTGACATGGATATTATTAGCTTACTGCCAAGTCTACCTATAGTTCACTGTAGTCCATACTCGATTTCTCGAAGAGATGAAGACCTCACAATCAAAGGATGGACAAATGTTATGAATGACCGCAGAAAACTACTTGGAGGCAACATGATGTGCAACCCACAAATTGGAGACAGGTGAATCTCTATTCTCCATAATGGAGATTTCGGGGCTATCATGTTTTATGTTATTTTACCTTAGAGAGAGATAAGCAGGTCCTAGCTAGTACTTGTCATGTGCTAAGAACAATTAGCTAGTGTTGGTTGTGACTATGATGATGAGGAAGACTTGTTATTATGATGATGGTGAGTTCTTATATGATTATGATGATGATGAGTTGTTGTTTTTATTATTATTGTTGTTGTTGTTGTTATTATTATTATTATTATTATTATTATTATTATTATTATTATTATTATTATTATTATTATTATTAGTTGTTATTATGATCATGATGGGTTATTATATCATTGGGTGGAAGAAAAACGGATTAGATTCAAGTGGATGGATCCAAAGTGACCAAGTTGGATTAGTAGGACGATCACTTGAATCTAATATGCGTTTCTTTCACCCACTGATATAATAACTCATCATAATCATAATGATATAACAATCTATTAATTGCTATTGTACCAAAATTTGTATAATGGTGTATAAATATAGTATAAAACAAAATAAATAAAATACAGATGAAAAGTTGTAGTGTTGGGTAAAAGCCCACGCTGCTAGTACTTAGCAGTAGTGCCAGCCTAAACCCACGGTACTGATAACTAACTTAATAGTAGCGCTGGCACAGAACACACGCTACTGCTAAAAAGTTAGTTGTAGCGCCTCAGCAGTAGTGCGGGTGCCCGCGATACTGCTAGGCCTTTTCTTAAAGTGTCGCTACACGCTTAGGCTATGGAACTTGGTCATCGGGAAGCTCCACCACCCACATTTCGATACTTCAAATTGGCACTTGGTGGAAACCGTCAAGAGGTGGTGGGATAATAGGACCGACATGAGCACTCCCAATAAAAAGACAATGGCATCCCTCACCATGTTGGTCACTTGGGACCGTGTGGAATGAAATAAACTCTAGGGTTTTCTGCCAGAAAAGCGCCTCGCCACTGGTCCTTCTTAACAACATTATGAACAATGTTGAACCATGGATCACCGTAGGAGCCAAGCAACTAGGGATCATTTTGCGAGAATAATCATTCATGTGATGTATTGAGGAACACTTGTAAAACTCTTCTCTTCTTAATTTATAAATGAGGCAAATCTTATGCCTCCGTTTTGAAAGAGAGAAAAACTCTGGTCTTTCAGAGGAATGGGGGTTAACTGCGCAGAAGAATAAGAACAAAAATCCTCTGAGTGTCATGAGCATTGAGCGCTCTCAAATACTCTAGCCCAAACACTTTAACCACCATCTTTGCAAATTTCTTGATACACAAAATTGAAGTCATCTCTTCCATTGCCAAGTTATGCGCAATACCTCCTTGCTCGAAGAAATGACCATGTTGCTTAACACAGTGGGAAATGCAAAGGAACAAATCCGAAGATGTCCTAAACCAGAGTCGAAAGTATCTCTTTGCATACACCAGATTTGGAAAAAAATAGTTGAGCATTAATATTATGTGCCCATCTTGCCTCATCCTACAAATCACCTCACGGTCGAAAACAGAACAACCATGCTTCGGCTTTTTTTCTTGTGCATCATCAAGATCAAAGCAATGTCCTCCTCTTTGTTCATGTCATATTCCTCTTCGGACGAGGAACCATCCCACTCAGAGGATTCTAAGAAGCTCATCTACAACAAAATATTTTCATTACAAACTACTCCTATGTCACAACAACAAAACCGAGAAACGAAAAAAAACACCTTTGAGACTTTTCCTCGAACACCCAGCGTGCACGCAGCAGGATTACGCTCGATTGCTCTTCGTAGCCGAGGTGGCCATCATGTCGGGTAGGAACTGCCTTGGGCCTTGTTGAGTCAGGGGAGGTCGACGTTGCGGCAAAAGCCGACGTTACTGCGCCATCCAAGAGCTTCGAAGGAGCAGCGGCTCGGCTCGATCGCGGCGGTATTATGGTCAATAGCAGCGCTGCGGCGACCACAAGTAGTGGCGAATCTACAGATAAAATGGAGGGTGAGCTAGGCTGCCTATGTCATGCGAATATATGTTGTGTTGGGCTTGCAAATAACTGGATTGGGCCTTTAAACTAGTAGTAAAAACTAATTTTGCCTAGTGACAATAAGTTGACCTCAACAACCAGCAGAGGCGTTGCTGCATCCATTACGGGTGGCAGAGCGGCGGCGACTTGCCGAAATTGACACGGCCGCATGGCTATAGCGGCCGTTCGGATCGGCGGGGCTTAGTCGGCGGAGCAACAGAGTTGCCATTGGCGATCGAGATTCTGTCTGCGACGGTGGGGAGGGGGAAGTGAGGAAGTTTCAGGGTGGTGGTTGGCGCGCCTGCGGCTACGCTTTTGTATTACAGTTGTTGCATATTTGCAGCACCATAGGCAAAATATGAGGCTGCCCCCAAAAAAATTGCAGCATACACATAGGGCATCTGCTGAAGGTGTGTTTTTTTGTCCAAATGATCTAAAAAACTGTTTTTAGACTTGTCCTGTTATACATCAATTGGCGATGCTATCACAGCCACATGCTCTCTCAACAAATGCTCTGAGGAGTCAAATGTTCACAAGAGACTACACAGTTCAAGATGTAAAGAAAAATCGCAGCAGTCCATGCATGCCATCGTCACTATCCATACCTGCATCACCAGGATCTTGGAGCAAAAACAGTCACCATTACCGTGTGGATTTTCAAACCGAAATCACTTGTGTTGCTGTCATGTCCAGATTAGCATACTCGGGATCTCTATCGAAATGATTCTCGAGAACCCGGTACAAACACCCGCCAACACTACACACGCACACATCCAAGGCATGATATATAGGCGCTGAGCGCAACGACAACCCTAGCGCTACAAGAGCAACCGGGGTGCTCAACCGTGAACACGCCACCGCGAAGAGATGAAGCCACATACAACGAACCATGGGCTCCAAGACGGCGCCTTCAGGAAGGATACGACAACGGAGCCCCGCCACCGCCCGACCCGAGGATCAAAGTTTCCCCTGAAGCAGCACGATGAGTAATGAGAGTTGCAACGGCGCCTTCAAGAAGGGAACGAGCTTCACCGACGCCGGTCCGTCCAAAGATAGAACAGGTTTCCACCCCAGCCAACAATCACCACCACCGAACGCCACACCCCGGCGACCACGCCGCCCACACGACCATGTCCACCGGGTAGCACCTAGCCGTGGGCTATGCCCATGAGCACCATGGAACCACCAGCAGGGCCGCCGCCCCGACATCCAAGATTTGGACACCACCTCACTCGAGACCCACCGCTACCCCTACCAAAGATGTGGGTGAAAAGGACACGCCTTTCACACCCCTGGGCTGCCCTCAACACCTCCATCGACTCGTCCTGCTGCCGGGCACAAGACAAGATCGGTCCTGCTACCGGGCACGAGACGAGCTTGGTCCTGCTGCCGGGCATGAGATGAGCTCAATCTTGCTGCCGAGCACGAGACGAGCGATAGACCGTAATCGGGGGAGGGCCGAACCTTCGATGACGTTAGCGACCCGAGGACGGGGAGAGGGACCGAAGATCGAAACGGGCCGCCTACAAACGAGCCGACACCGGAAAACCAGCCGCCGCCGCAGCCGCCCCTCAAACTTCCATGATGTGGACACACCGAAAGGAAGCCGCCACGCCAGAGAGCCGAGCCACCTCGCCGCCGCCGCCCATAGCTAGAGCAGCCGCCACACCGGGCCGCTGCCCCAACCCACGCTGCCGCCGGAAAAAAGCGCCAGATCCGGCCGGCACACATCAACCACCACCAGCCCCAGCCCACCTCCAGCCCCCGACCGAAACCAGAGGAAAGAAAGGGTGAGACCCACGCCGCTGCACCGCCACCTCCGCTAGCAGACCACCACGGCGAAGATGACCGAGCGCAGCCCGCGCCGCCCACAGCCCGCACCCACCGCGTCCAGATTTGGCATCCCACCTTCACCACATCAGTCGTGCACCACCAGGGCGTGGCTCGTCACGCCGCTAACCGCACCCGCACGCCACCACCAGCACCGATGTGACGCCGCGCGGTGGAGCTCCATGGAAGCGCCACCACCAGGTCCGGGGCCGTCGGCCCGCGCCGGCCACCCCGCACGAAGAGAAGAGAGGGGCCCCGCCGCTGCTGGCAGCGGCGAGGGCCCGCAGGAGCGACGCAGGAGGGGATAAGGTATATCTACTTGGATAAGTCACCCGGGACCTCTAAAAATTGGATTGGAACAGATGATGAAGATGTGAGATTATACCAGTACTAAGTGATGTCAAAATCTTCCCGCAAAAGAAAAAGTGTTGTCAAAATCTGAGGAATAGGGTTAACGGCGATAAAGAAGAAGAAAAAACATATATTCCTGGTGTCGGTGTCAAAACCGGCGGATCTCGGGTAGGGGGTCCCGAACTGTGCGTCTAGGCGGATGGTAACAGGAGACAAGGGACACGATGTTTTTACCCAGGTTCGGCCCCTCTCGATGGAGGTAAAACCCTACTCCTTCTTGATTAATATTGATGATATGGGTAGTACAAGAGTTGATCTACCACGAGATCAGAGAGGCTAAACCCTAGAAGCTAGCCTATGGTATGATTATTGTTCATCCTACGGACTAAAACTCTCCGGTTTATATAGACACCGGAGAGGGCTAGGGTTACACAGAGTTAGTTACAATGGGAGGAGATCTTCATATCAAATCTTTCCTTCCACGCCAAGGAAAGTCCTATCCGGACACGGGACATAGTCTTCAATCTTGTATCTTCATAATCCGGGAGTCTGGACAAAGGTCATAGTCCGGCCATCCGGACACCCCCTAATCCGGGACTCCCTTAGTAGCCCCTGAACCAGGCTTCAATGACGATGAGTCTGGTGTGCAAATTGTCTTCGGCATTGCAAGGCGGGTTCCTCCTCCAAATATTCCATAGAAGATGTTGAACACAAGGATAGTGTCCGGCTCTGCAAAATAAGTTCCACATGCCACCATAGAGAGAATAATATTTGCACAAATCTAATCTGCTGACGTACTCCGCAGTGTGACATCACGCCACGGCCAGGACTTTATTCGAATTGTTTTACTGTTCCACCTCAGCGCATTTAGCGAGGTGGTTTCCTTCGCACGTCTTGTCAAAGCAGAGATCGTGTCCCCTTATTCCGGGATTCTCATCAATATGGGCGTGGGTAACCCAACCGCGCCATTAACCGCGGCGCTTGGGAGATAAGCGAGTTTTATTAGGCTGGTGGGGGCTCATAGTCTCGGCCGCCCATGTAAGGGGATAAGGATACACCCTTTCCATTCACGCCTTCTTCCTCCCTTGCTTGTCCATCCGCGCACTCGAGCTCCAGCGCCCAAGTCCGCACTTCCCACCTCGACCTTTCTCCAATCATGTCCGGAGCGGGAGGTAGATGGATGGCCTCCTCCGTCACGGATGGGCAAATCAATAAGTTGAGGAAGGCCGGATACTTGTCCGATGACATCGCGCACCGGCTTCCCAAGGAGGGGCAACTCGTCCCCACCCCTAGGCCCCATGAGAGGGTCGTGTTTCTCCCCCAATTTCCTCCGTGGACTGGGCTTTCCCCTTCACCCGTTCGTCCGGGGGCTCATGTTCTACTATGGCCTGGACTTCCACGATCTGGCCCCGAACTTTATCCTCAACATTTCGGCGTTCATCGTCGTATGTGAGGCCTTCCTCCGCATCCAGCCTCACTTTGGCCTATGGCTGAAGATCTTCAGCGTCAAGCCGAAGGTCGTGGGCGGACGTCAAGCGGAGTGCGGAGGCGCCATGGTGGGCAAATAGCCAACGTCACATGGCTCGAGGGCGCCTTCGTAGAGACCATCAAAGGATGGCAATCGGGGTGGTTCTACATCACCGAGCCGCGTGACCCTGAATGGGCAGCGGTCCCCAAATTTCGATCTGGCATCCCCACTCGGCTCACATCTTGGAAGGAGACGGGCCTGTCATGGGGTAGTCCGGGAGAGGTGACCGGACTCCAAACCTGCGTCCGAGACCTGGTGAACAAGAAGGTTAAGCTTGTCAACGTAGTCCAGGTCATGCTCTTCCATCAGATTTTTCCGTGTCAACGACGGGCCTTCACCTTGTGGGAGTTCGACCCGGCCCAGCACCAAACTCTGTCTCGGCTTTTCGACACAAAGCACGAGGATGCTTGGAAGCTGCTATTCAAGAGCTCCGAGGTATCCCCACCAGTCACCGAGGATCGCGGATTCTGCGCCAAGCGCCAAGCCACCGAAGTAAGCTCGCCTTTAGTCTTTCTCGGGACACTTGATTTTCATGGTTTGATTCCATGCAGGATCTAAACTCCTGCTCCTTTGACAGGACTAGAAGAGGACATCCGGGCAGTTCGACTGCCCGACCCCTTTGCCCGAAGGCCCAGCAGACGCGCGCTTGATGAAGCTGCTGGTTCCGGCACCTCACGTGGTGCCGGAGAAGAAGGCCAAGAAGAAGGCCACGGGGACCCGAAAGAGTTCCCGGCGCATGGTGGTGTCAGATTCATCGCCCGACAACCCCGAAGCACCCTCCGCCTCTGAGGACAAGGATGAGGAAGAAGAAGAAGAAGAAGGCTCTCCCCCTCCACCGAGGGGAGGAAAGAAAAGGAAAACCGCCCCAACTGGGGGGCCGGAGGGTCCAAGAAGGGGAGGACCCTTCTGCCGGACTACACCTCCGATGCCGAAGACGGCGGGGAGGAATGGCCATCCAGGGTCAAGCCCTGGAAAAATCGTAAGTATCCGGATACCAGAATAACTTATGGCGCTCCTCTGATGTATGGCACCTTCTGACGCTGAATTCAATTATGCAGTCCGCCCCGGGCCCAGCTCGGCGATTCATCAAGCGGCTCTCTGGACTCGTCGGATGTGAATAGCGCCTCACTTCCGACGGCCTCCTCCCCTCTCCCTACAGACGACGCTGAGGTGGAGTCTCAAAAGGGGCTAAACCAGGAGGAGGTGGTCCTGGAGGCGCCACAAGGCGACCTCCCGGACTCCAGGCCCAAAGGGGGTAAAACCCTAGAGGGATCTAAGTCCGGCCCTGGGCCGGACACTGCTCCGGAACCAACAACGGTTCCAGAGACCGGCAGGCGGCGCCTTCGTAAGAAAGGTGTGCCTACGACGCCGGCGGCCTCCGTCCAACCGGAGACGCCGACAGCTTGTAGGAGGTGCTTAACAGCGCCTCCACCGACGAGGAGCACCGCACTGTTATGAGTGCGGTGATTCAGAAGGTTCAGTCCGCCAAAAGCGGTCTGACAGAAGCCTGTACTAGCCTGCTGACAGGCTTTGAGGTATGTAAAACATATAAAAATGTTACCGCATAGACAGTAGCCCCTGATGCTCAGTTCGGCGTTCGAAAAGAAAAGCCGAGCTGAGGATCTAAAAAGATATACGCAGGAGTCTAACATAAATGTGTCAATATGGGAATGCAGGGTGCACTGCTGACCTCTGTCGCACTGACTGCGGAGGTCGATACATTGAAGAAGAGCCTCGAGCGGTCCGAGAACAAGCTCGCCCGTGCCAAGAAGCAGCTCGAGGACAAGGAGGGTACGTAATACCTTATGTAAATGTATATAGAAATACCTGGTTGCAAATAATGACAGGACCAACGTGAAAGTTGCAGGGACCACGACCGAGGTGGCGACCCTGAAGGAGGTGGTGGCCAAGGCCGAAAACAGTGCAGCCTTGGAGCGCACCGAGCGAGAGAAACAGGAGGCGCGGGTGGCGGAGGTGCGGCTAGAGCTCCAGGCTCTCGTGGAGAAACACGAGAGTTTGGAGTGTGACTCGAAGACTCGAGAGTCCGAGCTTGCCTTGGCTCTTGAGAGTGCTAAAACCGCTAAGGTCGAAGCCCAGAAGGCCCTCCAGGAGATCGAGGCGATAAAGAAGATAGCGACGGGTAAGGCATTCTTTATGCAGAGCAAGCATATGAAAGTGAATTATCTGTTACTTACCCAAATCCGGAGCTCTCCAGGAGTGTTCGCCGATCTGCCCCATAATGTGTCTGATGCTGCCGCCTTCTACTGCGCCGAGGAGGGGAGCTCGACGGAAAAGGTGTTCTGGTCTCAATATGCTGAGGCTGGACATCCGGTGCCCCTGAGCGACCAGCTGAAGCAGCTGGTCGAGCTCCACAAGGTGGCCGAACAGGCCATGAAGGGCCTCATAGTTCGGCTGTGGCCAGGAGAAGCCATGCCTGGGAGCTACTTCGGTCTGGTGCGGCGGCTGGTGGACGCTTGTCCCTGGATTGAAGTCATCAAGCGCTCCGTCTGTATTGAAGGTGCCCGTCGGGCCCTTGCCCGTTCTAAAGTGCACTGGGGGAAGATGGACGCCGAGAAGCTTGTGACGGACCCGCCACCGCTGGGCAAGGAGTATCGCAAGCCCGAGATGTATTATGAGGGCGTCCTGAAGGGTGTCCGCATTATAGCGGGTGAATGCTCCAAAGATGTAATTTTTTAGTAGACTCGCATCTGTTATCCTGTGCGCTGAAAACTTTGTTCATATGCGCTAAGCAACGCTTGTTAATTTAAAATATTACCTTCTGTGTAGCCATTTATCAAATCTGAGAGATGCAAGTCGTCGGCTTCTGCCCCCATGCCACGAGTGCTAGGGTGTTCGGGATAAACATGAGCGCTCTTGTTCCCATTCTTGGGTCCATCTAGGGAGGCGCTCAGCACAACGAACAAGGACATCGGGCTTATAGTGCTTTATCACTCTCACTTAGCCATAGAATTCTATAATTTTAAATTTCGGCGAAGCCCCTAGTATTCGGAAGACCGAGTTCGGGGCGCTATCCACGCCTGGGCCGGATAAATCCGGCTACTCGCTCGAAGAGGCATAAGTCTTTAAGGATTCGAAAAACCTCGCGAACAGCGACCGGTCTCTCGCATTATCATGACGGTCAGTTTTAGCTTTCTCTACTGAGGTGTTAACCCAGCTCAACTGGGGCACAATCGCAGTAGTTCTCCCAGCGCTACCTTAGCCAACATTGCGGAACATAAGGTACCAAAACATGGGAGCCGGGCAAACCCAACTATTGACCCAAGACATGATTCGGAGCCGATGCATATTGTGTTATAAGTTCGGGGTGCCGCACTCATGAGAGTGTTTGGTCTTCTCACACCGTGTTATGGGGTGCTGAAGCCCCTGGTGTATTGGTCGTACCAGAGTGTACAGTTGTAGAATGTCATGACTGAACATATTTGTATAAAAATAGATGAATAGAATAATAGATAAGAGCTATATATTGTTTATTAAATGGGGCTGCTATGAAAGCAGAATGATACAAATAGTGTGGTAAGCAAGGGGTGGGATTATTTGACATATCCCCCTCCAGGGGTAAGCTGTCAGACCTTTAAGTAAAACGGGTATTTAGCTCGTTATAGAGACCACCTGGACATTTGACGTGGTTTGTGCTCTCCCTGGCTGTTGCATCCTGTGTTCGGCGAGTGTATTGCCGGACAGGCCTTCCGGATAGTTGGGTCCTGAAATAAAATAAATAAAAAGGAAACGGCAGAATAGGGAGCCCCTAGTGCAATTAAGCCGCATTCTGGGAGTGCCGTAGTTGTGCCCCTCCCCTTATGCCCATGGTATTTCCAAAGCGTAGTTATGTACGCGTGGTACCGTTATCGCCATCTGGCGAGGGCTGGGGTTGGGGCCGCACTGCTATGCTTGCTCGGAGCGTGCCAGCCGATTTGGTTGTAGGTTACTTCAGGCGCGCTTGACGTTGTCCCGACGCTTAACACCCGGATTGGGGAATTGCCTTGATAGGCTACTTTGAACTTCCGCCGCCAGGGCCGCCGTGTGCTCCTTCGTTCGGAGGGAGCATTCGGTGTTTCCATTTACTGTAATGACTCCGCGAGGGCCTGGCATCTTGAGCTTGAGATATGCGTAGTGCGGCACCGCATTGAATTTCACGAATGCGGTTCGTCCGAGCAGGGCATAATAGCCACTGTGGAATGGGACTATGTCGAAGATTAACTCTTTGCTTCAGAAATTATCCAGGGATCCGAAGACCGCTTCGAGTGTAACCGAGCCTGTACAGCTGGCTTCTACACCTGGTATGACTCCTTTAAAGGTTGTCTTTGTGGGTTTAATCCTTGAGGGATCTATACCCATTTTCCACACTGTATCCTGATAAAGCAGGTTCAGGCTGCTGCCGCCGTCCATGAGGACTCTAGTGAGGTGAAATCCGTCAATGATTGGGTCTAGGACCAATGCGGCGAATCTGCCGTGACGGATGCTAGTGGGGTGGTCCCTTCGATCAAAAGTGATCAGGCAGGAGGACCATGGGTTGAACTTCGGGGCGACTGGCTCCAACGCATAGACATCCTTGAGAGCATGCTTCCGCTCCCTTTTGGGGATATAGGTTGCGTATATCATGTTCACTGTCCGCACTTGCGGGGGGAAACCCTTCTGTCCTCTATTGTCGGCGACCGGGGCCCCTCCTCATCATCGCTATGCGGCCCCTTGTCTCTGATTTCGGCACTTAACTTGCTTGCCTACTTGAACACCCAACAATCCCTTTTGGTGTGGTTGGCTGGTTGTTCGGGGGTGCCGTGTATCTGGCACGAGCGATCGAGTATCCGGTCTAAACTTGATGGGCCCGGGGGGTTTCTTTTGAATGGCTTCTTCCGCTGACCGGGTTTAGAGCCTCTAAATCTGGCATTAACTATCGTATCCTCAGTGTTGTCGCTGTTAATGCGGCGCTTGTGCTTGTTGCGACGTGACCTGCCGTTGTTGTCCTTGGTATCCGAATTGCCAGGGCTCTTGGTTATGTTATTGCTACAAGCTAGCCAGCTGTCTTCTCCCGTGCAAAAGCAGGTCATGAGTGTCATGAGGGCTGCCATAGATTTCGGATTTTCCTATCCTAGGTGCCGGGCAAGCCATTCGTCTCGGATGTTGTGCCTGAAGGCTGCAAGGGCCTCGGCGTCCGGACAGTCGACTATTTGATTTTTCTTGGTTAGGAACCGTGTCTAGAATTGTCTGGCCGATTCCTCTGGCTGCTGGATTATATGGCTGAGGTCATCGGCGTCTGGTGGTCGCACATAAGTGCCCTGGAAGTTGTCAAGGAACGCGGATTCCAGGTCCTCCCAGCAACTAATTGACTCTGCTGGCGGGCTGTTAAGCCAATGCCGAGCTGGTCCTTTAAGCTTGAGCGGGAGGTATTTGATGGCGTGTAGATCATCACCACGGGCCATGTGAATATGAAGGAGATAATCCTCGATCCATACCGCGGGATCTGTTGTGCCATCGTATGATTCAATGTTTACGGGTTTAAAACCCTCGGGGATTTGATGATCCATTACTGGGCTATATCGCGATGCAGATCGGATGAGCTTTGTCTTCTGTGTTCGTCCTGGACGTATTTATCATATCCAGCGTGACGGTTATCGTCACGTGACGTGGGGCGCCCACACGATCCATAGATCAATCTTGTTTGCCTTGCCTTATTCTCCAATATGTCTCGCAGGTCTGTTGCGTCTCCCCGCGCTCTGGTATTTTTTGAGCGGTGCCGGGGTGCGGCTTGGGTCGAGGGCCGGAAGGCCTCTCTGTCGCGGCCACGGGGTGGCCGATCGGGCGCGTCGTACGCTGGTGATGTAGGTTTAATTGCTTCCTCCTCAAGTCAGGGTAGCAGCCTGCGCTTTGGGTAGCTCTTGGAGGGGCGTTCGAGTTTATACTCTTCGGCCGCTAGGACTTCACTCCATCTGTCGGCTAGCAAGTCCTTGTCAGCTCTAAGCTGCTGGTGTTTTTTCTTGAGGCTGCTTGCCGTGGCCATAAGCCTATGTTTGAAACGCTCTTGTTCGACGGGATCCTCTGGTATGACGAATTCGTCGTCATCGAGGCTTGCCTCGTCTTCGGAGGGAGGCATATAATTGTCGTCCTCGACCTCCCTGTCCGCAGCTCTCTCATGAGGGCTGGCTCCCTCGATCTCCTGCGCTGAATCCTACTGGAGGGGGTTGTCTTCGGCGTTGTCCGGCGTGTTGTTATCTCCGGTGCCGGACTCACCGTTTTTGCTTTGGCGGGATTTAGAGCGGCACCGCTGATGTCGGCGCTTGGGTTGCTTCTTGGAGGGGTCGTCTTCCGTTTTTTCATCGCCATCCCCTGCTTTGGGGGTGTCCACCATGTATATGTCATATGACGAGGTGGCTTTCCACTGCCCTATAGGTGATGTGCTTGGTCGTCTCCTTCATCGGCGTCCATACCGTCGAAGTCTTCGGAGTCGAAGTCGAGCATGTCGGTTAAATCGTCGGCAGTGGCTATGAAGTGGGTGGTGGGTGGGTTTCGAATTTCTTCGTCGTCCGCATCCCAACCATGCTGACCATAGTCCGGCCAGGGCTCTCCTGACAAAGATAGAGACTTTAGGGAATTCAAGATATCGCCAAAGGGCGAGTGCTGAAAGACGTACGTGGCGGTGAACTCCATGATCGGAGCCCAATCGGGTTCGATCGGAAGAGGTGCGGAAGATTCGGAGTTCGGAACGGAGTCCGGCACCCTGGAGTCATAGGCCTCGCAAAGGACTGGGATGGTGTTCGGCTCTATCGCCGTAGAGATTGCGGCTCCTGGGGCGGCGTCCAACCGTCCGTCCCCAATTGGCGCAGTCGGCTCCGAGCTAATGGTCGGAGCAGGCGCTTGAGCGACGCTCTGAGCGTTGTCCGGCGGCAGAGCTAAATCATGCCCCTCGTGACAGTGCGGCGTGCTCGGCCGTGGCTCGAATCCGTCGAAGATCAAGTCCCCGCGAAAGTCGGTCATGTAGTTCAAACTTCCAAACCTGACCTGATGGCCAGGGGCATAGCTTTCGATCTGCTCCAGACGGCCAAGCGAATTGGCCCGCAGTGCGAAGCTGCCGAATACGAAGATCTGTCCGGGGAGAAAAGTCTCACCCTGGACCGCATCGTGGTTTATGATCGAAGGAGCCATCGGGCCTAAAGGTGACGACACAGAGGAACTCTCAATGAAAGAACCAATGTCGGTGTCAAAATCGGCGGATCTCGGGTAGTGGGTCCCGAACTATGCGTCTAGGCGGATGGTAATAGGAGACAAGGGACACGATGTTTTTACCCAGGTTCGGGCCCTCTTGATGGAGGTAAAACCCTACTCCTGCTTGATTAATATTGATGATATGGGTAGTACAAGAGTTGATCTACCACGAGATCAGAGAGGCTAAACCCTAGAAGCTAGCCTATGGTATGATTGTTGTTCGTCCTACGGACTAAAACTCTTCGATTTATATAGACACCGGAGAGGGCTAGGGTTACACAGAGTTGGTTACAATGGGAGGAGATCTTCATATCAAATCGCCAAGCTTTCCTTCCACACCAAGGAAAGTCCTATCCGGACACGGGATGAAGTCTTCAATCTTGTATCTTCATAATCCGGGAGTCCGGACAAAGGTCATAGTCCGGCCATTCGGACACCACCTAATCCGGGACTCCCTCACCTGGTATATCAAGCTGGTACGCTGGAAAACCTAGAAGTCTTAAATAGATGTTTCTTTTCTTTTTTCTTTTTTTTTGCGAAAGAAAACATGAATAGATGTTTCGATAGAGATCTTAATAATTTTCTACTACTATATGAGCTAAAAAAGGCTTAAAATGGAACTTCATGCAGATGAGATGAAAAATAACATATTCAGATTCAGCAACACCGACCCTTTTTTATTGTAGCCATCAATGAACACATCTGAGGGTGTCTGAAACCTCCACACCAGCCCACTACTTTCACACGCAACAACAGATATAACTAGATGATACCCCGCGCGTTGCTGCCGGAACACATGCTAAAATCATGAGATAAATGCGTGAAACATTAGTTGAAAAACTATAGATTAGAAGTCCACATGAATAAGAAGAACAATACAACTTGTGTCCAAGGACACATGATTAATAGTACAAAATTAAATATGCTCTTGCATCATTTATAAACGATGTTGTTTTCAATAGAAATATGGACAATTAATGAAAAATTGTATTAAATGGGAATAACCCAATATCACATATAACGTAAGGTAGTATAAACAGCATAACTTTAAAATGTTACATCTTATCTCAAGAACATAAATGTACTATATGGCACACAAATGAGAGTCAACAATAGGCAGAGGCATTCCATATAAGGTGGTTGAATTCTTGGAGATAGTAATTTTCCTTTCAGATGGTATTGCATACATTATGTTTTTTTGCGAAGGTATTTATCTCATCCTCTTAAGATATTTCAATGGAGTTGAGCTGATCAACTCTCCAGTAGTCTATTATTTCATGCATACCTCTGTATTATCAGTAGCACTCTTCCTGCAAAAGAGTTGAAGACCAAAATCTTGGTGCTATGGGTCGAAAAAGGTGTCTTCTAAGAATTCAAGTGTACTAATTCCCAAAAAACGCTACTGGCATAATTACTTGTACCAAACATATGTTTAGATCTTAAATGCACCAACTATAGTTCTCAATATAAATGTGTCCTGGGCAGGTAGGCACAGAAATTCAGCCAAAAAAATACATAAACTTTCTTGATTGGGCCTTGAATAAATGGAAAAGTCAACGACAAATCCAAAAGACATGAGGTTCAGTCTCATTGAAACAAAATTTGAGACATGAGGTTCGGTCTCATTGATAGTGTTCTCTAAAAACTCCATGAGAGAGAGGTGGGGGTGTAGTTTGCCTTGGAGTGAAGCTAAACATGATAGCGTTGCTATAAATAAATATATTTGATATGCCGATGGGAATATGACAGTCCATGTCCAATAAGTAGATGCATTGGCAATGCTCCTCCCATTTCCATAAGAAAAAACAGGATTAATACATATTCTACCCTAAACTATAATTAGATACTGATGAAAAAACATTGAGCAAATCTGAATCACATGCGAACATATCGTGCAATAGACCAAGAAAAAGGGAGTCATGCCTATAGGTCAATAAATGAAAAATAGGGATGTGACTTACAATATTGCATCATTATCCTTGTCTTCCTCTCATCATTTGCAAAGGTTGAACAACAACTGGAAAATAAAAAGCAAAAGGCCGAGTTTAGTAGTGAGGCCAACTGTGGCGTACCTGGTCTTTGAAGGGCAAGTACTTATTCTTGAATTGGGTCTGCTGAGATTGGATATTCACTTGTATGCACGTCATGCTCATTTCCCATCATATGCTCACATGTAAATCATGGCGTGGAACCCAAATCTAAACTAAAAGGTAAGGTGGGACTCACCAGTCATCCGGACTACTTCAAAGGATGGTGTGGCTGGCAGTGGAAAAGTTCCTAATGGTATCCATCAGGGTAAGCCACCTGCAGCTAAAACTTCGAATCATGTCCTTAGGCACAGTTGCGTGAAGGCAAGGGTGGCCGGCACAGGGAGGGCCCGAAGTAGAGGAGGGTCGGGAACACATACTCAATCCGCTGTCCGGGGATGGCTGCATCAGGTGCATCCGAGGCCGCCTGCGCGAGCAGGAATCAGTTGTGCGGTGATGGCTTGCAGGGTCGTGGCGGCAGCGAGGAGGCGGGGGCAGGCTAGTGACCCATCCCGCTGGAACCCGGGCTGCGCCGAGATGGTCGTCTCTGATTCGTCTGAGGCCGCCGGTGCGAGGATTACCCAGAGTAGAACCACGACGTGAGGAAGCTCCCCCGCTCTCACCACCTGCGTGCTGGTCCACCGGCGCGAGGAGGGCTCGGAGAATAGCAAGGTCGTGATGGAGCTCCTCCAGCTCTAACCACTGCCATGGGAAAAGATTTGGGGGAAGATTGGGAGGGGAAGAGACGATAGACACGGCCTGGAGATTTTTTTTCTCTGTTAGATATAGGAGTAGTAAGTAGATATGGTTGGGCTGGGGTGGTGCTTCGGTTTGTAATTAGTACTCCACCGGAAGTCATATTGCGTGTGCGTTTTAGTAGGTAGCTGGAAGGCTAAAGATCCATCCCTTCGGTGACCAGGGGAAAGACAACACATGATTTGTGATTGGTTGGTATCTGACGACATGGCATGCTTTGTTGGACCTTTTGCATGTTAAGCGAATACCTTATAGTGGGGAGCAACTTCTTAAGAATGTAAGATATGCATTGCATGGTTTAGTTTAGCGAATGTTTAATTAGTCATGATCGATAAGAACTAGCTAGTGTGTGGTTAATATATGTACGCATGTGAATAAATGACGTGTGTATATATTAATGTAAATATTTTATTGAAATCAATGTGGGACAAAAATGTGTTTATATAAATTGGTAATAAATTGCACTACCGTGGCAGCGATTTTCTGTTGCCTGGCAGCAATTGTTTACAGCTTTTCAAAACACTAGTAATGGCGTTTCGACAATGTGCGATGCCCGAGAATATTTATCTTATTACTATCGTTACACTATGTCACACGCCATAGCTATGGTTGATATTGTCGTCGTGTAGTTAAATCTAACGCCATAGGTATCCAGAATAGTGTTGGCGTAGGCTTCAATGCCACCACTATATTTTAACACTGGCGTCATATTGGTGGCGTGGGGCTCCTACGCTAGCAATGCAGTTTTTGGCACGCCATAGCTAGGCTTTTCTACACTAGTGCACTATGAAAGTAGTAACATAGACTAATAACATATGCTTGTTACTAGTCTAAATTACTTCCCACTATGACTAATCTAAATCGGTGTCGAAAGTATCGCTCTGCATGCACCAGATTTGGAACAAAATAGTTGAGCATCCATATTATATGCCCATCTCGCCTCATCATACAAATCACCTCACGGTCAAAAACAGAACAACCATGCTTCGGCTTCTTGTTCTTTTGCATCATCAAAACCATGCTTCGGCTTCTTGTTCTATTGCATCGTCAAAATCAAAGCAATGTCCTCCTCTTTGTTTATGTCATATTCCTCTTCGGATGAGGAATTATCCCATAGAGATGATTCGGACAAGCTCATCTACAATAAAACAGTTTCATAACAAACTACTCCTATCTCGCAACAACAAAACTGAGGGAAAAAACTCACTCAAGCTTTTCCTCGAACACCTAGTGTGCACAAAGCAGGATTACCCATGGCTGCTCGTCGCAGCCGAGTTGATCTATAGACTTGTAAACGTCAGTATAACAAGTGAAGGTAGCTAATCTCTCTGGATCTGACGTATATTAGGAGTGTACGGAGCAAGAGTGTTTAGGGTTCTAGCCCATCATCCAGAATTGGGGAAAGCAGAATGGTCTATCCAGCCACAGCCCGGCTGGTTATAAGGCTCGCAGTGACAGCTAGCGCACTGGTAAAAACGGGAAATGCTACAGTACAACGTTAAGTGAATCCTATGGTGGGAATTCTTCTGAAGCCATCGTAGTCGTCCATTGTCTGAAGCGGTACGTTGCCGGAAACGCTACACCTAACTGAATCTTCAACAGGGCTAACTAAACATGCCTGACATTGCCCTCTCCTTGAGAAACGACGTGTCCTCACGGCATTTGCTGATTTGCACGCCATGCTTGCGTAGTGGTCTTGAAGAAGTCTAGGAATGTGTACTTGATGAAGTCCGCATCCTCCCAAGTCGCTTCTTCCGGAGATAAGTTTTCCAACTGTATATACCACTGCACCACTGGTAGATTATGCCTGGGAATTTGCCTCACTTGCAACACTGTTGCATGTTCTGTTTTAATAGTGCCATCAGCTGCTACCATTGGTAGATTGGGGCTGGGTATGGATTTACTGCCAATGTGCTTTTTCAACTGGCTGACATGAAAAACAGGGTGGATTTGCACATGAGGAGGAAATTGCAACTTGTAAGCCCACTTGCCCACCTTTTGGATAATTAAGAATGGACCATAATACTTGTTTTGCAACTGCAGAGCTCCTTGGAATCCAAACGCTGCTAATCTATAAGGAGCCATTTTCAAGTGTACCATATCTCCTACTGCAAACACTCTTTCACTTCTCTTAAGGTCTGCATACCTTTTCATTTTGTTTTGAGCTTGTTGCAAATTTTCCTTCAGTTGTTCCATCATTTGTTGTTTAGCAGATAGGAAGTTGTAAGCTTCTTCCTCTTCAGGTCATGGTATTGCTAGCTCAGAAATCAAGGGTGGAGGAAACCCATACAAAGCTTGGAAGGGAGACATTTTTAAGGCAGTACGATAAGTGGTATTGTACCAAAATTCTGCTAGTGGTAGCCAGGAACACCACTTGTTTGGGTGAGAAGTGGTCATGCACCTGAGATAGGTTTCCACACACTGATTTACTCTTTTTGTTTGACCATCAGTTTGTGGATGATAAGATATACTATATCTCAACTCACTTTTCATCCCAGCAAAGATATCCTTCCACAACTTGCTGGTAAAGATTCTGTCCCTATCTGATATAATGACTTTAGGAGGACCATGCAATCTTATAATGTTGTCCAGAAAAGCTTGGGCTACAATCATCACATTATATGGATGTGATAGAGGTATGAAATGAACATATTTTGTAAACCTGTCCACAACAACCAGTATGATTTCCTTGCCTTGAGAGTTGGGCAATCCCTCTATAAAATCCATAGATACATGTTGCCAAGCCATGTCAGCTATTGGCAGTGGTTCCAGAAGACCAGGTTGCAAACAGTTCTCATGTTTAGCTCTTTGGCATATTGGACAAGCTGCAATAAATGATTCTACAACTGCTTTAAGGTTAGGCCAATAGAAGATATTCTTGATTCTTTAATAGGTGGCCCTTGTACCAGAGTGACCTCCAATTGGAGAACTGTGCAAAGCAGTAAGCAGTCTATGCCTCAGGTTTGAGAGTTCTCCCACTAGGATCTTTCCTTTGTATCTGATGATGCCAGCTTTTAAGCTGTAGTCAGACATAGTATGGTCTGTTTGCAACAGTAGTTTATCCAAAATTTTCTTAGAAATTGGATCCTTAGATATCCTTCTACAAGTTCTTGTGCCCAAACTGGAGTGGCCACAGATATAGCCAAACAAGAGGGCGGTACCCTGGACAAAGCATCAGCCACTCTGATTGCTATTCCTTTCTTGTATTGTATCTGAAAATTGAACTCCAACAGTTTCATCATCAGTTTGTGCTGGACTCCTTCAGTGATTTTCTGGTCAGTTATAAATTTTAGGGATTGCTGATCTGTTTTGATGATCAACTCACGTCCAATGAGATAATGCCTCCATCTTTTCAAAGCTTCCAGAATAGCCAGAGCTTCTTTCTCATAAGTGGACAATGCTGCATTTCTAGGGCAAAAGGAAGAACTATAATATGCCAAAGGTCTTCCTTGCTGCATGAGTACTGCTCCTATTCCTTTCCCTGAAGCATCAGTCTCCAATACAAAAGGCAGGGAAAAATTGGGCAGAGCAAGAACTAGGGCAGTAATAAGTGCTTGTTGTAACTGAGAAAAGGCTGCACCATGTGGACTTGTCCATTTGAACTGCCCTTTTTTAAGTAAATCATGCAGAGGTCTGCAAATCACTCCATAGCCCTTTATAAATCTTCTATAGTATCCAGATAATCCCAAGAAACTTCTCAATTTAGTTACATTGTCAGGGATTGGCCAGTCTGCAATAGCTTTGATTTTATGTGGATCAGTAGCTACCCCCTCAGCAGATATCACATGACCCAAATACTCCACTTGTTAAATTGCAAACACACATTTAGAAAGTTTTGCACATAACTGATTTTCTTTCAATATTTTGAAAACAGCCTCTATATGCTCTTCCAATGTCTTATTGTAGATGAGTATATCATCAAATAACACTAGCACAAATTTTCTCAGATGAGGCCCAAAGATCTTGTTCATTAGAGCTCGGAAAGTACCAGGGGCATTGGATAAGCCAAAAGGCATCACTAAGTACTCAAAGTGGCCCAAGAATGTTCTGAATGCAGTTTTGTGTATGTCATCTGGGTGCATCCTGATCTGATGGTAGCCTGCTCTCAAATCTAGTTTGGATAAATACTTTGCCCCTTGTAATTCATCAAGCAAATCCTCTATAACAGGAATGGGAAATTTGTTTTTGATTATCACTGAATTCAATTTCCTGAAATCAGTACACAGCCTCATTGAGTTGTCTTTCTTATTGACCAAGATCACAGGTGCAGCATAAGGACTTTGACTATGTCTGATAAAGTGAGTTGCCAATAATTTCTTGATTTGCTCTTCCATTTCCTTCTTCTGGTGTAGAGGAACTCTGTAGGGCCTGGAATGAGGAGGTTCAGTACCAGGTTTTAAAGGAATTGTGTGGTCACACTCTCTATTTGGAGGCAAGGTATTGGGTTCCTCAAACAGATCTGCATAAGCCATTAGCAATTTCTGTAATTGGGGAGGAGTTTGAAACCAGTAGGTGCTTGCAGAATTATATTGTGCACTTGTAACAGAAAAGCCTCAGCTCCTTTCTCTAGCAACTTGCCCATTTGTTCAGCTTGCACTTCTTTAACATTCTCTAGTGTATTGAAGATGGTAGCAGTAACTGTTGTTTGACCTTGCAGTGTAAAACTGAAAGTGTTGTCTGGAATATTGAAAGCTATTGGGCTCATTTGAGTGAACCAATCATAACCCAGTATAACATCATATCCAGGCAGGGGTAAAACTCTGAAATTGTATTGCAATGATTGCTTGTCCAACTAAAAGTCACAGCTAGGAACTACTGCCTTGGATATTAATTTACCACCTCCTGCAACTCCAATCATTCGAGGTTTCACTGGTATTAGATGATAGTTTGCCTTTACTGCAAATTCTTGGCTCATAAAGGAGGAACTACTACCTGAATCTAACAAAGTTGTTGCTCTTTTCCCATTGATGTGAATAGTCACAGTTGGTGTAGGTACTGCAATTTGTTGACTTATTGCATGAGCAGTTATAAACATTTCTTGTTCTCCCTCCTTCACAATTTCCTCCTGTTCTTGTTCAATACCTTCTTCTGCCATAGTATCTTGTTCAACTCATTCATGTTGCATTAAGTGCACATTAGGTACTAATTTGCACCTGTGTCCTGGTACCCATTTATCTCCACATCTCCAGCATTCTCCTGCTTTTCTCATCTTCTGAAATGTATTGTTATTGGTTTCTGTTTGCTTGGCTGGAGTACTTTGTTGTCCAGTATTTAAGACAGTACTGTTTCTGTTTTGAACACCTCCAGTGTTTTTCTGGTAGTAGTTCACAAAAGGAGTGCTTGTTTTCTTTGGCATTGTACTGATGTGTGGATAATTGGGTTTCACTTCCTTAGCTAAACAGTAGGCATCAGTTAGAGTTTGTGGTCTCAATGGTCTAAGTTGACACTTGATTCCTTCTCTAAGACCATTCACATAACATCTAACAAACCAAGCTTCTCCTAGTTCAAGACTTTCTTCCATGATTTCTGCCATCAAATCTTCAAACTTTTTTGTATAAACAGTAACTGTATTGCTGGCTTGTTTTAGTGAACTGAATTTTTCAGTGAGGTCATAAGATCCTTGTTCAGAAAATCTTTTCACCACCTCTGCTCCAAATTGTTTCCAAGTTAACTGTTTCTTTAATAGTCCTGATCCCCTTAACCAAATATCAGCCTCATCAATGATGTACATCTGAGCTAATGACACTTTATATTCCTCAGGAGCAGCAGCCATCTGAAAGTATTTATTACATTGTCTGATCCATCCCATTGGGTCTTCCCCAGAAAATCTGGGAAAATCCATTTTAGGGCCCTTTGTTAATGATCTCATGAACTGTGCATGCATGTCCTATTCATAAGTCTTGTGATATCCCTGCCATAATTGCCTATCTCTGTTTTGCTAATAAAACTGATTAAAAGCAGGTGTATGAGCATTTTGTCTTGATGTCACAGGAGTACCCACATTGCTATAAGTGTCATGTCTTCCTTGGGGCACAAAACCAGGAGGTCCATTTGTTATGTTGGTTCTGATTGGTGGTAGATTCTGCAATTGAATTTACTCCAACTGCTTGGATTTCTCTTTCTCTGCTGCCAATTGCTTTCTCAGCTGCTCCACTCTAGCTTCTTGTTCCTGAGATTGGCCTTGGTTCAGTGTAGGTGACCTGGGCACTTCTTGAGAACTCGAAGGATGATCATCATGTTGCACTGTTTGTGTTGTTTTCACCAAGGTCTGCAAAACAGTACTGATTGCAGATAATTGTTTGCCCAAATCTGACACCACACGCTCAACTTCCCCAACGGTAACAGAGATCTCTCCTTGTTTGGAGCCGATTGCTTTCACTTCCTCCTGAAGTTTTGATACTTGTGTCTGCATCTGACTGCAGTCTTTCTGCAGAATCCCGAAATCCTCGCGCATCGCCAAAATTTTCTGGAGATCAGTGTCATCCATAACCTTGGAACGCCCCATCGCCTCGATGTGAAGTATGGGTATGGAATTTTACCACTGAAAACTCAGCAACCCTTCCCAATCTTCAGATCCTGCCACCGCCAACAAATTCGCCGCCCTGGCACACGGATCGGCGCGTAGAACACAGAATTTTACCAATCGAACAGGTGTGTTCGAACAACCGCTTCTGCTCGGCCGATCTGTGCCCGAATGTCACCGCCGCCTGCGCCGCCACACCGGACCCCGCCGCCAGCGCCGCCAAACTCTGCCCCTTCCAGGAGCTCAAGAAGAAGGGTGGGAAAAAGGGTGGGATTCGCCGATCGGGAATAAAATTTCACTACCGGAGCACGTTTCTGCCGAAGAAAGATGGCTCATGATACCAATTTGCCAGGCCCAAGTTGACCTATAGACTTGTAAACACGAGTATAACAAGTGAAGGTAGCTAATCTCTCTGGATCTGACGTATATTAGGAGTGTACGGAGCAAGAGTGTTTAGGGTTCTAGCCCATCATCCAGAATTGGGGAAAGAAGAATGGTCTATCCAGCCACAGCGGCTGGTTATAAGGCTCGCAGTGACAACTAGCGCACTAGTAAAAACGGGAAACGCTACAGTACAACGGCTACGGTGGGAATTCTTCTGAAGCCATCGTAGCCATCCGTTGTCTGAAGCGGTACGTCGCCGGAAACGCTTCCCCTAACTGGATCTTCAACAGGGCTAACTGAACATGCCTGACAGGTGGTCGCCGCCTCGGGGTAGGAACTATGTTGGGATGGCCTCGTTGAGGCCACGAAGGTCGAAGTTGCGGCAAAATCCGATGTTGCCACGCCGGCCAAGAGCTTCGAAGG
The DNA here is from genome assembly GCF_018294505.1 of Triticum aestivum. Lineage (NCBI taxonomy): Eukaryota > Viridiplantae > Streptophyta > Magnoliopsida > Poales > Poaceae > Triticum > Triticum aestivum. The sequence goes on from NC_057810.1 coordinate 581,567,836, forward strand.
AGCATCGGCTCGGCTCGGTCCAGTGGTCAGCAGTGCCGCTGCGGCGGCCACAAGTCGACGTCAACAAGCAGCAGAGTCACTGCTGCATCCGTTACGGGTAGCGGAGGGGCGGCGATTGGCCAGAATCGACGGGGCCGCGGGGCTGTAGCGGTAAAATATGAGGCTGCCCCAAAAAATTTGCAGCACCAATAAAGATATGGCATCTGGAGCTGTGTTTTTTGTCCAAATGGTCTAAAAAAACAGTTTTTTTAGACAGTTGCCCTATTATACATAATCGGTTGGAGATGCTATCACGGCCACAGGCTCTCTCAACCGATGCTCTGAGAAGTCAAATGTTCAAAAGAGACTATACAGTTTCAAACTGTTAAAAAAAAGGTCCATGCATGTCATCGTCAATATCCATACCTGCATCACCAGGATCTTGGAGCAAAAACGGTCACGATTACTGTGTGGATTTTCAAACCGAAATCACCTTTGGTGCTGTCATGTCCAGATGAGCATACTCAGGACCTCTAACAAATTGGATTGCAACAGATGATGACGACGTAAGATTTATACCAGCATTCAGTGCTGTCAAAATCTCTGGTCTTTCAGAGGAATGGGGGTTAACGGCGCAAAAGAAGTACTCCTACTCCTTTAAAAAAACATCTAGTTATGTCAAACTGGTAGGCTGGAAAACGAAGAGGTCGTGCATAGATGTTTCGATGGAGACCGCAACAATTTTCTTCTATAAACTAAAAGGCATAAATGGAACTTCTGCAGATGAGATGAGAAACAACACATTCAGATTCAGCAACACCGACCCTTTTTATTGTAGCCATCAATGAACACATCTGAGGGTGTCTGAAACCTCCACACCAGCCCACTACTTTCACACGCAATAACAGATGAGTTTACAACTTCCCGTATGTATAACAGACGCACACGTGAAAAATGGTATGCGACGGGCAAGCAGACTAGAGCACCTGCAACTTACTGAGATGCTCCAGGAGAGAGGTCGCCTTGCGCTTGGCTCTGTCCGAGCCGGTCTTGGACAGCTCTGTTAATGGTATTTGAGCACCCAGCCTCCCTATGCAAGCGAGATTCTGGGCATCCTTCTTGCAGAGTGCAAGTAAAATGGCCGCCGCATTCTCCTTGTTACGGGCCTGGCTTGATCTTAACAAATCGATCAAGAAGGGGATGGTGTGAGCCTTGGCTATCGCCGTCTTGCACTCGTGGTGACTCACGAGGACCGACAGGATTGTGAGTGCCTCGTCGGTGGCTCCGGTGCTGGATGAATCTTGCAGCATCTGAACCAGTGGTGACAATATTCCTGCCCGGACCGCGCGGACCTTGTTTGCCTGGTATATGCATAGATTGAACAGTGCTGTTGCTGCATCTTTTCTACCTCTTGAACTGCCACTCTTCAGCAACTCAACCAATGCTTCAATTGCCCCGGGCGTGCTTCCTATCATTATCTTGTTATCATCAATTAGTGACAAGCTGAAAATAGCTGCAGCTGCATTTTCTCTTGCCTCCATGCTACCCGTCCTAAGCACCTGTATGATTGGGACAATGGCACCACCAACCACTATCAGTTCCTTGTTTTGATCATATATGGAGAGATTCAAAAGAGATGTAACTGCGTGTTCCTGGGTTTTTGGGTCTTTTGAGGACAAAAGTTTCACTAGAGCAGGAATAGCACCAGACTCTGCTAGAAGCATGCGGTTGTCTGTACTTTTTTTGGCCAAAGATCTTATTTCTGCAGCAGCAGATTTCCGTTCATCCAATGAGCTGCAAGAGAGATTGCGAACTAATGCTTCAATTGCTAATCTGTCCTCACCGACCTCTACGGAAGAACCTTCATACTTAGATCTCGTAGGTGGTTCGATCCCTTTTTCCTCACACCATTGCAGTATCAAACTTCTCAATACATAGTTTGGGGTTAATGTAAGGTTTTGGAGCTTCTGTTGAGTTTTTGGGCAGGTTCGGTTTCCACCATCAATCCACCTTTGAATGAAAGCACGCTCATATGTCTACACCAATAGCAAGAATATTGTCAGAAGATGCCAAATATATTTGAAACATAGACAGCAACAACCTAAGTGCAGGGCGAATAAATAATAAGTGATGGTGTGGAAATTTACCTGCCCTGTTGACACAATGACAGGATCTCTCATCAGCTCAAGAGATATTGGGCAACGGAAATCTTCAGGCATAGCTACAGTGTCGGGCTTCTTAACGTTGTCAGGTGAGTCTTTTGCTTCATCACTTGTTTTGCTATCACCATTGGTTGGTTTTGCAGAATCATCAACTCTAGTGTTTTCAAGCCCTTCAATTAGCTCAGACGTTATTTTTTTAATGTCAGATTTAGATATCCCGCTTATTTCTGAAATTAGTAAAGCAACATGTTGCAACTCCAAGTGATCACTGCTCAAGTTTTCCAACGACAATGTCTCTGGCTGGCTGTGTGGTTCTTCAGATTGTGATCCAACATTATCAACATGATGAGCTAAGATATCATGAATTTTTGAAAAAATATTTAGATCAAGGGCTCCCTTCTTCTCCATTTCTCTTTTAAGCTGACCCCGCACTAAATCAACCTACAGATTAATCAAATTAAGCAGGTTTGATTAATTAATGAAGCATCAATCTTAGAAATGTATCAGTCAATCAGGTTAACTATTACCTCTTCTTGAACTTCATCAGATATTTGAAAACAACTATGCGGTAGATTTGTTAGAGCTGCTTGCAACTGCCAAGTGACATACTTGAACTGAACAGCAATATTCTTGTCGTTGACATCCTTAACAACGAAAACAATGAAGCATAAGAATTAAAGATACTAACATGTTATTGAATGCAAAATGAATATATAAAAGGGCATGAAGCAGGTCAGACTGTACAGATTCGATACAAGTGCATCTGTGGTCATATTCAAAAGGTTGTTCTCAACTGAGCCGACTGACATGCACGTACCAAGCCATTAAAAATCGTATCTAAGTTGGCAGTAACACAGAGGATGTCGATATGATATGAATACAGCATTGGAAAGGATAATGAACTAGATTTCATATTCACATGTTGTATGAAAGTTTAATTATTTAGACATGACAGTTTTACATTACGAACTAACACAAGAAAGTTTTTTCCTACATCCAGTCCTGTCAGTTAGTTTAATCATGTGCTAGCCTTCTAGGAGATTTCGGATAAAAAGAAACACGTGCTATATATATCCTTCCAACAAGATCAGTTTGGCCCCACAAATATAAACATCATGTGGAGAGAACAATCCTGCAGGCAACACAAGCTAAAAGTATCATACTATTGTGCCTCCTCTTAAAGATGAATCTAGTGCTAATATATTTTGCTAAAGATCATTTGTGCGCCTGAGTCCTGAAGTAAAGAGTAACTTGGGGACAAATAGCTCAAAGAACCTCCTGAAAATTTAGAAGTTACAGACTTACAGTGACAACTACTAAACACTTATCTTCCTTGGACCAATTTTAGGAGAGATGGTTTCAAGGAGTCAAATGACTGGCTTATCTACTCCACCGCATACACATAATCATGCAAATTTGTCAATGTTATCCCAAGTAGCATAGTGTGGTATTGAGACCAAAAGCTAATTTGACGAAATACAAGACCAGAGATCAAAAGGCTCCAGTAAGCAGCAACAATTTAGAAAAGAAAACCCTAATAAATACTTTTAGACAACCCCTAACCCAATTTATACATTCGATGAGTTCAAGTATGGTGACTTGATAGTTAATATGCATTTTTATTAGATATTGAAGGTTGCAAAATACGAATTGGCAATGGCAATGAGATTTCGGATGGATGATGGGAAAAAGGGATTGTAGGAAACCAGGTCAACGTGAACCCATGGTCCTTGCTAAGCATGCTAAGACGTAACTTGTTTGACACCTTCGTTCTTCTTACTTGGTGCGCAAAAGTTTATATTCATCGAGGAATCATAGAAGTATAGGAGGACACGCATGATCTGACCATATCAAGATGCGCCCAAGTCTATTAAGATCTACAGCTGTAGCACCTAAAATATCACAGTGCAATAGCTGCAACTGGAGCGGCTCGACAAAAAGATCTACGCGCAAGCGAAAGTTAAAGCTTCGTGAATGAATTTCTAAAATCTTGCCCGCTATACTGATCGTCAACGGAAACGAACAACGATGCCGAAAAGAGAGCAATCTAGAGAAGGCGAGAACTAGACGCCAAGCAATCGCGCTCCAAGTGTTCGACGGAATCTCGCCCAAGAGCCGCGCACCAAAGAAGCGAGCAATGCAGAAGGTTTGATTCTTTCAACCAAGAGATCCCCGTCAGTCACCTGATCCGCGGCGCCCGTGTCGAGCGCCGGCCCGCGGCCGAGCGCGACGAACCTCCTGGCGGCCTGGAGCGCCCAGAGCAGGTCGGCCACCCACGCCGCCGCCTCGGGCGCCGCCGCCGCCGCGCTGTCCTCCCCAGCCGCCTCGGCGACCTCGGCGACGAGGTGCGTGAGCAGGGACACCTTGCGCGCGAGGCGGAGGCAGTCGGCCCGCAGCGGCTCCGGCGCGGCGGCCAGGTCGGCGGCGCCCACGGCCGCGATCTCCCGCACGATCTCCGCGGCCGCCCCGGCCGTCGCCGCCATCGCGACGCCCCGGGTCAGGACTTCGCGCGGAGGGCGGGAAGCGGGAGCGGGCGCGGTGGCGGTGGCGGTGGGGAAGCGGAGGGGGGAGGGGGCATGCCAATCGCCAATGTCAACGTCGCGCAGTAATGTAGGAGGAGGAGTGCCCGCGCAGGCGCAGCCAGCCGCGTAGTGCGAGGGGGCTCGGGGAAGGAAAGGGATGATGGTGACGACGATGATGGGCTCTGGATTAATGAAATGCGGGGCTGGGCTGAGGTTGGCGGCAGCTAGCTAGCTGGGGAGGAGCCTCCGGTGAGGTGCGGGTGCAGGCCGTGCGGGGGGGAGAGTAGAGGGGAGGGGCGAGGTGAGCTGGGGGTGGGGTGGCTACTGGCTGCCGTTCGCGTGAGGAGAGATTCCCGGGCGCGGCGCGGCAGACCGGAGTAAACAATTGCCAGGAAATCGGTGCCCGCCTGGCTGCAGTCCCCGGGAGCGACGGGTTCCGGATCCCGTGTGGCGCCACGCTCCGCTGCCGAGGACGCGGCACCATTACTAGGCCGCGTTATGCAACAGTTTTTTTTAAGAAAGGAAGTTAATCAAGACATGATCTTTGGGACAGTTGTACTCTTTTTATTACTCCGTTAAAAACTCTTGCTCATTTTATTAATAGATTGGGTGGGGATTAGAAGGAAATTGATTGACATGAACAGGTTCTTCATCATAATTTCTGACCATGATGGCATTTTTGGCTTGCATTTCGTGAATTCCTGCTAACCAAACTAAGGAAGAAACGACTCTCTCAAATTCCCATGTGTAATACCTATTCGACGCTGAACATGGGACTGAGACTATTCGTGTCTAATCCTTCCACGGCTCCCCCTCCCCTCTAAATTATGATTTCCATCCCAATAATTAACCACTTGGCGTGAAATGTGTTTTTTTTATTTGCCTAATATCACACGTTTCAATGACTCGGCCATGATGTTTCTTCTTCTCTAGGTGAGCTTGACGGAAAGCTCGTATGTCTCTCGCTTACGTTCGACAAATGAATATGTGAGAAGTCATAGGTGGCATGGGTCGAGCTTCGGCCCAACTCAAGTTGAGATCTCTACTGACTAGACATAAAAAGGAGCTAAGCCTACTCTCCACTCAATGGCATGTGGGATCTAGGTGTCCGTATTCATATCAATTGATTAATCAAACATATCACATGCCTTTTATTACTTGTTATCCCTATATAGTTATATCATTTAGAAAACTCTCGACTTGCAATTTATGTCACGGGATACATGGGATTGTGTCTTGATAAAAGGGAATGGGAAATCACATATATATAACTAGGATTACAATCAACTACCGTGAACTATGGAATAAAAAGTTCGCAGGGGTTGCAACCAACATGTCACACCACACCAGGAGCCCTACCATGGCTAGCTAACATGTGTGCGGCCTAGTTTTGATTACGGGCAAACTTCAAAGGTACCATCTCAAGAAGTCCCAAAAGCCTTCTTCCATCCTTTGGAAAGCATAGACATTGTCATCTCCAATTTGAACAATCGCACGAGTATTGCCATTTGGCAGGTCATGGAAGGTGCTCTCATCTTCAATACACATTGTCAGGGCATGGAAGTAGCCAAAACCTCTGCTGCTCCATGCATGGAACCATTTGACATAAGTGCACTTAAACATTTAGCTATTGATACTTCTACATGCTTGAGTGATTATACTGGATGATGATACTTGTGGATTTGCATGAAATGTTATAATATTGCAAATTCATACAAATGTCATACTCTAAACATTTCCTACTATAACAAAATGTATGTGCACACACATCACCATTCACTTTTTCATGGATATGTAAGGTACGGGATGGGAATTACTCGCGCTAGCTTGATCTTACTCACGAATTCGAGTCCAGTAGCTCGATTACAAGGGGAATTGTGATTACAGAAATGGGGAAATAGCTGAGGGAAGAACTAGGGTTAGCCGTTGCCGTTGTTTCCTTGATCCACCGGATGCCTATCCAGAGTGGAGTTGCCTTAAGTAGTGGTAGCCGCACCTGGGCTTCACTTAGTCCACTCAGGCCCACTGACGCGGGAGTTGGGCCTTCGAGCCTGTGGTGGAGGTTGGGCAGCAGCGGCGCCACGCGAGCTGCTGCCATGTAGGCCTGGTCCGTTAGTGACGCTGGGCGTGAAAGGGGCGCTGACATCCCCTCCTCCTTGGGATGAGGCTTGCCCCCAAGCCTCTACACCAGGGAAGCGCGCCTGCAGTGCCACCTTGTCCTCCCAAGTGTTCTCCAGTGCCGTTGGATCCGACCAGCGAATTAGTACCTGCTCCATGAGAGCCCCGTTCTTGCGGCGCCAGCGGTGTTGCAGGACTGCGACTGGCGCAACTGGAATGTCAGTAGGATGGGGAAGAACATCGGAGGTCGGCGTACCCGGGCGAAGGCAGTGGCGGAGTTGGGAGACGTGGAACACAGGATGCACTTGAGAGTGCGATGGCAGCTCCAACTTGTAGGCAACACCATTGATCTTGGCGATGATTGGAAATGGCACGTAGTACTTGAAGAAGAGTTTGTGATTTGCTCTTCTTGCCACCGATGTTTGTATATACGGATGCAGATTGAGGTATACAACCTCGCCCACCTCGAAGACGCGCGGTGATCAGCGTTTGTCAGCCTGAGTCTTCATGTGCTGTTGCGCTCGATGCAAATGTTGCTGTAGCAAGTCCTGGATGACTGCTCTTTCTTCCAACCACGCGTGCAGGGATGGAACAGTACAACCTGCAGTGGGTGCCAGCCCCCATTGCCTTGGTTCATACCCGAACATTGCCTTAAATGGAGACATGCCGATGCTGGAGTGGTACGAGGAGTTGTACCAGAATTACGCCAACGGAATCCAGTGACTCCAGCGCCCTGGGCAAGCATGAACGAAGCAACGCAAGTAAGTCTCGACGCAGTGGTTCACCCTCTCCGTCTGGCCATCCGTTTGGGGGTGATTCGCTGAGCTCATTCTCAAATCAGTGTCGGCGTACTTGAAAAGCTCACGCCAGAAATGGCTGGTGAAGATCGGGTCCCGATCAGACACAATTGAACCGGGAAAGCCATGGATGATGTATATGCTGGACATGTACAGTAGTGGCACCTTTGAAGTTGTATAAGGATGCGCCAGTGGCAAGAAGTGAGCAAACTTGGTCCTTTTGTCGACGACCACCCAGAGGCAATTGAAATTTCCCGATTGCGGTAAGCCGTCGATGAAATCCATCGTGATCATCTTCCATGGCTGTTGTGGAATTGGTAATGGTTCGAGCAGTCCTGGAGATGCTGACCTGTCCGGCTTGGCTTGTTGGCAAACTTGGCAGCACCAAACGTATTGCAAGACGTGCATGTTCATCTTGGGCCAAGCAAACAAACGACGAACGCGATGAAAAGTGGTTGGGAATCCACTGTGGCCCCCCATGGGGCTGTCATGAAAGGTCGAGATGATGCGTTGTTGCAGGGCCGTCGAACCCCCGAGCAGATCCGGTCTCGAAAGTACAGTATGCCCTTCTGCAGGGTGAAGCGTTTCTTAGGATCCTCTCGCAAAGCTAGCTATTGAAGGAGCTTTTGTGCTTGGGGATTGCAGTTATAGCTGGCCAGTACGTCATCCAACCAGCTGGGTTGGCATGAGGTGATGTCAAACAGCAGTTCTGGGGACTGTGACCACGAGAGTGCGTCAGCCGCTATATTGTCTGGCCCCTTCTTGTATCGAATGATATACCGCAGACCCAACAACTTTGTAAAGGCTCGCTGCTGCCAGGGCGTTGTCAAACGTTGCTCTTCCAGATGAATAAGACTTTTTTATCTGTGAAGATGACAAACTCACTATGTTGCAGGTAGGGTCGCCACTGGTCGACGCCGACCACAATAGCCAGGTACTCCTTTTCATATGTCGACAGGCCCTGTTAACGCGGACTCAAGCCTTTGCTCATGAATGGAATTGGATGCCCCTCATGCTGCAACACTGCCCCAATACCCTTGTCGCATGTGTCGGTCTCAACCGTGAAGTGTTTACTGAAATCTGGCATTGCCAACACCGGTGCTGACACCAATTGTTGTTTAAGTAGTTTGAAGGCTTGGTCGGTGTTCTCTGTCCAGACAAAAGGTATGCCCTTCTTCAAGAGATTGAACAAGGGGCGAGCTATGATGCCAAACCCACGGACAAACCTGCGGTAATAACCCGCCAGCCCCAAGAAACGATGCACTTCCTTCGCGTCCATAGGTGTTGGCCATTCTTCAACTGCTCGGATTTTTCCTGGGTCTATGGCCACTCCTTGGCTGTTGATAAGGTGCCCCAAATAAGATAGTTGCCGCTGTCCAAACTCACACTTGGATTCCTTCACTTTACATTGATCTCTGCGCAGGAGTTCGAGAACCTATCGAAGGTGAACTAGGTGATCTTCCCAAGTCTTGCTAAAAACGAGAATGTCACCGAAGAAGAGCCGGACACAGTGCCTCAAGAGGGGGTGCATTGTGTTATTTATTGCACCATTGAAAGTTCCGGGTCCTCCTGCCAATCCAAACGAAAGCACCCAAGTGAGTCTGAAATGCTATTTTGAACCCTTCAGCCAAGCGAATTTGTTGGTACCCGGCGCGCAAATCCAGCTTGGAGAACCATACCACACCGTGCAACTCATCCAACAACTCTTCAATGATCAGAACTGGAAACTTGCTGACGTGGGTCATTGCGTTGAGGTGTCTATAGTCGACACACATTCGCCATGTGACGTCCTTCTTCTTAACCAGAATGACAGGAGAAGAGAACGTGCTGTGGCTGCGCTGAGTTACTCCGGACTGCAGGAGTTCTTGAACTTGGTGTTCGATCTCCGACTTGTGTTCTGGTTTGTGCCTATAAGGCCTGATGTTAACAGGTTGTGCCCCTGGCATGAGAGGAATTGTATGATCACAGGCCCGTCTTGGGGGTAGTCCCGTAGGCTTGCCAAACACGTCCTCCAATTCTGCCAATAACTGTTGCAGACCAGGGGTTTCATGCATTGGGGCACTTGATTTATCGTTGATTGGGTAGAGCAAACAAATATGCAGTAGGGCACCTTGTCGATGCAGCTGTTGTAACTGAGCACTGTTGATGACATGGCATTGGGTGGACTATGCCTCGTGCCCAAACAAACTGGCCGGACCGAGAGCTGTGGGGATGCGTAAGTGCTTGTTCCTCCAATCAACAGTCATCGGGCTGTGCTGCTCCAGCCAATCCATCCCAAGGATGGCATCATACACCCCGAGCGGCAGAATCTTCATATCCATGACAAATTCCAGTCCTTTGGACGACCAGTGGCAAGCAGGGATAGAGGCCGAACAGATGAGTTCACCTCCATCAGCCACTTTGACCCGACAAGGCTGACGCAGAGCTTGGGCGCCGGACAGACGTTCGGCCAGATGCTGGTTGATGAACGACATGGAACTCCCACTATCCACCAATATGAGCACCTCCTTATCTTGCATGGTTGCCAGCAGTTGGAAGGCTTTGGGTGTAACACCGCCATCGGACGCGAGATAGCATGGACCTGTTGAATTTCTCCCTCGGCGTCATTGATGGTTTCCACACTGAAGAGCTCGAGCATTTCCTCGACCACGTGCAGTTGGACGGTGGTCGGGCAGACATGATCTTGTCCCCAGTGCTCGTCTCACTTGAAACATAATCCTCGGGTGCGGCGGTAGTCTCTAAGAGCCTTGATCTTTGAGGTGTCTGCGCGGGCAGCATCAGTGCCACGGTGATCCGCTGCAGGCGCAGCGGGTACCAGGCGTGCCGGAGGAGGAGGCAAGGGCAGTGGCGTGCCAGCATGCGGCACCGTATCTGGTGGGCGCGACAGGTTGCCGAATACGCCGTCGGCCACTTCCTCCTGAAGTAAGGTCAGCGCGCACGCGGTGTCCAAGTCCGGCAGCCGCTGGACGAGCACCACCGCTCGTATGTCCTTCCGTAGGCCCTCGACAAAACGATTCAGAAAGTAGAAGGGGTGAATTGTATGAGAATATGAGGATAAATGATTAATGATTAACTTGAATTGCTCTATGTAATGTGCGACTGAAGCAGTTTGGCGGACAGTGTAGAACTGCCTGATCAGCGTTTGATGCCGATCGCGACCAAAACGAGTACATAGGAGTGTGGTAAAAGCATCCCAATCGTAATCCCCGAGTGGCTTCTGGATGGATTGTAACCAAACAGAGGTTGCGCCCTAAAAATTCAGAGCTGCCATAGGGACCCAAAAAGATGGTAAATCCCGAACATCTGGAAATATTGCTCGCACAATGTTTCCCACAGATTCGGGTTGTCTCCCGTAAACTGGGGAAACGAGATGGACGGGTGAGTCTATCCCAGTCCCGAGAGGAGTTGGCTAGCATGTGCAAAGGGTGACAATGAGGAAGGAGAGGCCGCCAAGGAATTGAACTGACCCAATGTCGGGGGCGGGGGCGGCGTCTGGAACGACACCGCCGGGGGCTCCCGTGGTAGGTTGAAGACGCCGTGGCCGGTTGGCCCTTGAGGTGGTGATGCCGTGCCGGACGCGGCCCCGGTGTAGGCACCGGTCGTCGCAGGCAGGCCGGTGTTCGGAGGAAGCGCCTGGTTCGCCACAGCCTCCGGTCGTGGTAGTGGAGGAGCGCTCTGTATCGCCGCTACCGCATCGGACAGATCGGCATCGCGCCGCTCGAGATTGGGACGCCACGCCACGAGGTCCTCGATCTTGGAGTTGGAGGCGTGGATCGCGGCGGTGTGCTCCTTGAGGGTCGTTTCCAGCCGCTCCAGGAAGGATTGGACGGATGGATCCATGGCCGTGAGCTGAACTCGTCCTTGGCGCAGGGATCAAGTCTCAATGAACTGGGCCAGATCGGCGCTGTGGAGTGGGGTGGGGATGGTCTCTGATACCAGATGTAAGGTACGGGATGGGAATCACTCGCGCTAACTTGATCTCACTCACGAATTCGAGTCCAGTAGCTCGATTACAAGGGGAATTGTGATTACAGAAATGGGGAAATAGCTGAGGGAAGAACTAGGGTTAGCCACCGCCGTTGTTTCCTTGATCCACCGGATGCCTATCCAGTCAGTGGAGTCGCCGTAAATAGTGGTAGCCGCACCTGAGCTTCACTTAGTCCACTCAGGCCCACTGACGCGGGAGTTGGGCCTTCGAGCCCGTGGTGGAGGTTGGGCAGCAGCGGCGCCATGTGAGCTGCTGCCATGTGGGCCTGTTCCGTCAGTGACGCTGGACGTGGCAGGGGCGCCGACAGGATTTATATTCTGATTGACAATGATCGAAGATGGTACTAATCGACAATGACCGAAGATGAACCCATCTTCTGTGAATCTCGCTAGATTTATATTAAACCCTAATAGTTCAGATGTAGCCCTTCCTTCCTCGGCTCCACGCACGATTGAAAGGTTGCATCGAGCTCAAAAGAACACTCTTTTGTAACAGGAGGGAGCAAAGTAGGCTATTGGCGGCCCTAAAGCTAAAACCGGCGCACCCAGATTTAAAACTACATGCATGCATGACGATTAACCAACTGATAGCATAGTCTGTATATGATCTGTTAAACACCGTGGACAAAAACAAGAGCTTAACTAGTGAAACGGACAGTTTGGTTTCTACACACGGTGTCACGGTGATGTGGCCAACTAAACTGGCTGTCATCAACTAAAGGAGACGCCGACACCACACATAAATCCAACATGTTAATCGCGGCCATCTTGAACATCATGTGAGACAACTTGGCAACAGGAGACCAAATCAACTTATACCGACATCACATAAACAAGGCACCGCCGCACACGTACGTCCAGGAATTTCGTGATCACCACAGTAAATTATCCACAGTCGGAAGGAGCAACACATAACGCGTAGAGAAACCAACGCATGTGGATCCCAGCAGGCAGCAGCATACGGCGGGGCACAGCGTGGCGGGCGCAGGGGATGGGCGCGGGAAGGAACGGCCGGACGGAGGATTATAGTTGGAGACAGGCTAACGAGGGTGGGAGGCCACAGTCTGGCGGAGGGGGCGGCGTTCGTTAGTTGCCGTCGTGGTGCGCGTCAACTTTGTTTGGCTGGTCCCAGCGACCCCCCTGCGATACGGTCAGGGACGAGCGGCAGCACGAGGGGATGGATGGATGGATGGCCGGGTGGCGGGTGGGTCGGATTGGAGGATGGCGCCCATTATCCGTGCGCCCAACAAAAGGAGCACGAACAGATCGGTGGCCCGGCTTGCCTAGGATGCTTTGGTTAGCGACGAGGTGTGCCTCGTGGCCTTGCTCCCCTGCGTGGAGTACCGGTGCTGCGTTGTCTGGGAAGGAGACGATCACGCGGCACGCGGGAGTGAAGTATGTTTTAAACCCTAAGATTGTAGAGCGCGACGTAAATGAACCTTCACGTCTAAATCCCTAAAATCGGTACCCTATACTCCTCGATCCCGGTCATTCTAAACCCTAGACTGATCCTATACTTGTTTGGAAGGCCAATCCTGACCAGGATGGGTTGTTCCTCTCACTGACCACACGGGCCTATATGTCATATTTTTTATCTTCTTCAATCTTCCCTTTTCTCTCCTAGCGTCCATCTTCCTGGAATAGCAAGTACAGCGACCTTAAAAAATTCTTTTTAAGGGCTGGGGATCTAATAAGTTTGGGCATGAGAAGATTCGAAAAAGAAACATTAAAGAAGAGTTGGCTAATATTGAAAAAGAAGAGGAGGAGGGTATGATACACCCAGAAATGTTCTATAGGAAGACAGAACTTTTAGTGGAACTTAATGAAATTCTGGTAAATGAAGAATTATTCCTACTACAACAATCTAAGGAAAAATGGCTTTTAAAAGGAGATAGTAATACTGCTTACTATCAGAAAATTGCTAATGGCAATAAGAGAAAAAGTACTATTCACTCCCTGAATGTAGGGGATACTGTCATAGAAGGAACGAAGGATCTTTTGAAACATGCTACTGATTTCTATAAAGATCTCTTCGGGCCGGCACCTGGGAACTTGCTCCAGGTGGACCCTAATGTGTGGGGTGTGGAGGAGAAATTAAAACATGAGGATAATGAAATTCTATGTAGACCATTCTCAGAAGAGGAAGTCAAAAATGCTCTATTTGATATGAATAGCAACAGGGCCCCTGGTCCTGACAATATTCGAGCAGAATTTTATCAACACTGTTGGGAGATTGAAGGGTGATATCATGAGACTTTTTGAGGCCATGTACGAGGGAACACTCGATGTTCAACGGTTAAACTACGGGATTATTACCTTGATTCCTAAAATCAATGGTGCGAACAAAATTCAACAGTTTAGACCTATTTGCTTGCTTAGATGCCCTTATAAGTTGATCAGAAAGGTGTTAGACAATAGAGCAGCTCCTTACGCTGACACTCTGTTTAGCAAACACCAAAATGCCTTTATTAAACACAGGAATATCATGGATGGGGTCCTCACTTTGCATGAGATCTTGCACCATACTCGTGTAAAGAAGAAAATTGGCATCGTTATCAAGCTTGATTTTGAAAAAGCTTACGATAAAGTGAACTGGGATTTCCTGCTTAAGTGTCTTGAGATGAGAGGTTTTGGCAAAACCTGGTGCAGGTGGATGGAGAAAATCCTCCACAATGGCACCGTTAGTGTGAAAATAAACAATACTTCAGGGCCTTACTTCCAAAGCCACAAAGGAGTGCGACAAGGGGATCCGGTGTCCCCCTTTCTGTTCAATATTGCTGCCGAGTGCTTGTGTAAAATGGTGCTGCAAGCACAAACAAACGGTTTGATTGATGGGTTGGCCTCGGATTTGGTCGATAAGGGAGTGGCCATTCTGCAATATGCAGATGACACAATCCTGTGCATTGAACATAACCCTGAAAAAGCGCTAAACCTGAAACTGTTGTTGTATATGTTCGAACTCATGTCAGGGCTGAAAATTAACTTTCAAAAAAGTGAAATTCTTAGCGTGGGGGGAGATGATAATATTTTGAAAGAATATGCTGATATTTTTGGTTGCCAGATTGGGCATTTCCCAATGAAGTATCTTGTGTTGGGGAACGTTGCAGAAAATTAAAAATTTTCTACGGTTTCACCAAGATCCATCTATGAGTTCATCTAAGCAATGAGTCATGGGAGAGAGATTGCATCTACATACCACTTGTAGATTGCGTGCGGAAGCGTTCGAGGGAACGGTGATGATGGAGTCGTACTCGCCGTGATTCAGATCACCGATGACCAAGTGCTGAACGGACAGCACCTCCGCGTTCAACACACGTACGGTATGGACGACGTCTCCTCCTTCTTGATCCAGCAAGGGGGAAGGAGAGGCTGAGGAAGAAGGCTCCAGCAGCAGCACGACGGCGTGATGATGGTGGAGAGGCAATACTCCGACAGGGCTTCGCCAAGCGCACAACAGAGGAGGAGAGGTGTTGGGGAGGGGAGGGGTTGCGCCTTGGATCAGGAGTTCAGCCCTCCCCTCGCCCCTCTATTTATAGGGGAAGGGGGAAGGGGGCCGGCCCCCTCTAGATGAGATCTAGAGGGGGGGCGGCGGCCAGGGAGGGGTCTTGCCCCCCAAGCAAGGGGGGTGCGCCCCCACTAGGGTTCCCCCCCCCCCAACCCTAGGCGCATGGGCCCAAGGGGGGGGGCGCCCAGCCCTCCAGGGGCTGGTGCCCTGCCCCACGCGGCCCATGTGGCCCACCAAGAGGGGTGGACCCTCCCGGTGGACCCCCGGAACCCCTCCGGTGGCCCCGGTACAATACCGATATGCCCCCGAAACTTTCCGGTGTACGCATGACAACTTCCCATATATAAATATTTACCTCCGGACCCTTTCGGAACTCCTCGTGACGTTCGGGATCTCATCCGAGACTCCGAACAACATTCGGTAATCACATACAAGTCTTCCTAATAACCCTAGCGTCACCGAACCTTAAGTGTGTAGACCCTACGGGTTCGGGAGACACGCAGACATGACCGAGACGGCTCTCCGGTCAATAACCAACAGCGGGATCTGGATACCCATGTTGGCTCCCACATGCTCCTTGATGATGTCATCGGATGAACCACGATGTCGAGGATTCAATCAACCCTGTATGCAATTCCCTTTGTCAATCGGTACGTTACATGCCCGAGACTCGATCGTCGGTATCCCAATACCTCGTTCAGTCTCGTTACCGGAAAGTCACTTTACTCGTACCGTAATGCATGATCCCGTGACCAAATACTTGGTCACTTTGAGCACATTATGATGATGCATTACCGAGTGGGCCCAGAGATACCTCTCCGTCATACGAAGTGACAAATCCCAGTCTCGATCCGTGTCAACCCAACAGACACTTTCGGAGATACCTGTAGTGCACCTTTATAGTCACCCAGTTACGTTGTGACGTTTGGTACACCCAAAGCACTTCTACGGTATCCGGGAGTTACACGATCTCATGGTCTAAGGAAGAGATACTTGACATTGGAAAAGCTCTAGCAAAACGAACTACACGATCTTGTGCTATGCTTAGGATTGGGTCTTGTCCATCACATCATTCTCCTAATGATGTGATCCCGTTGTCAATGACATCTAATGTCCATAGTCAGGAAACTATGACTATCTGTTGACCAACGAGCTAGTCAACTAGAGGCTTACTAGGGACGTATTGTGGTCTATGTATTCACACGTGTATTACGATTTCCGGATAATAGAATTATAGCATGAATAAAAGACAATTATCATGAACAAGGAAATATAATAATAATCCTTTTATTATTGCCTCTAGGGCATATTTCCAACAGTCTCCCACTTGCACTAGAGTCAATAATCTAGTTACATTGTGATGAATCGAACACCCATAGAGTTCTGGTGTTGATCATGTTTTGCTCGCGAGAGAGGTTTAGTCAACGGATCTGCGACATTCAGATCCGTATGTACTTTGCAAATATCTATATCTCCATCTTGAACATTTTCACGGATGGAGTTGAAGCGACGCTTGATGTGCCTGGTCTTCTTGTGAAACCTGGGCTCCTTGGCAAGGGCAATAGCTCCAGTGTTGTCACAGAAGAGTTTGATCGGCCCCGACGCATTGGGTATGACTCCTAGGTCCGTGATGAACTCCTTCACCCAAATTGCTTCATGCGCTGCCTCCGAGGCTGCCATGTACTCCGCTTCACATGTAGATCCCGCCACAACGCTCTGCTTGCAGCTGCACCAGCTTACTGCTCCACCATTCAACATATACATGTATCCGGTTTGTGACTTAGAGTCATCCAGATCTGTGTCAAAGCTAGCGTCGACGTAACCCTTTACGACGAGCTCTTCGTCACCTCCATAAACGAGAAACATGTCCTTCGTCCTTTTCAGGTACTTTAGGATGTTCTTGACCGCTGACCAGTGTTCCTTGCCGGGATTACTTTGGTACCTACCAAACTTACGACAAGGTTTACATCAGGTCTGGTACACAGCATGGCATACATAATAGATCCTATGGCTGAAGCATAGGGGATGACACTCATCTCTTCTTTATCTTTTGCCGTGGTCGGGCATTGAGCCGAGCTCAATCTCACACCTTGCAATACAGGCAAGAACCCCTTCTTGGACTGATCCATTTTGAACTTCTTCAAAATCTTATCAAGGTATGTGCTTTGTGAAAGACCTATGAGGCGTCTCGATCTATCTCTATAGATCTTGATGCCTAATATATAAGCAGCTTCTCCAAGGTCCTTCATTGAAAAACACTTATTCAAGTAGGCCTTAATGTCGTCCAAAAGTTCTATATCATTTCCCATCAAAAGTATGTCATTTACATATAATATGAGAAATGCTACAGAGCTCCCACTCACTTTCTTGTAAATGCAGGCTTCTCCATAAGTCTGCATAAATCCAAACGCTTTGATCATCTCATCAAAGCGAATCTTCCAACCCCGAGATGCTTGCACCAGCCCATAAATGGATCGCTGGAGCTTGCATACTTTGTTAGCATTCTTAGGATCGACAAAACCTTCCGGTTGCATCATATACAGTTCTTCCTTAAGATGTCCATTAAGGAATGCTGTTTTGACGTCCATCTGCCATATCTCATAATCATAGTATGCGGCAATTGCTAACATGATTCGGACGGACTTCAGCTTCACTGCGGGAGAGAATGTCTCGTCGTAGTCAATCCCTTGAACTTGTCGATAACGCTTAGCGACAAGTCGAGCTTTATAGACGGTAATATTACCATCCGCGTCCGTCTTCTTCTTAAAGATCCATTTGTTTTCTATCGCTCGCCGTTCATCGGGCAAGTCTGTCAAAGTCCATACTTTGTTTTCATACATGGATTCTATCTCGGATTTCATGGCTTCAAGCCATTTGTTGGAATCTGGGCCCGCCATTGCTTCTTCATAGTTCGAAGGTTCACCGTTGTCCAACAACATGATTTCCAGGACAGGGTTGCCGTACCACTCTGGTGCGGAACGTGTCCTTGTGGACCTACGAAGTTCAGTAGCAACTTGATCTGAAGTACCTTGATCATCATTATTATTTTCCTCTTCAGTTGGTGTAGGCATCACAGGAACATTTTCCTGAGCTGCACTACTATCCCGTTCAAGAGGTAGTACTTCATTGAGTTCTACTTTCCTGCCACTTACTTCTTTCGAGAGAAACTCTTTTTCCAGAAAGGATCCGTTCTTGGCAACAAAGATCTTGCCCTCGGATCTTAAGTAGAAGGTATACCCAATGGTTTCTTTAGGGTATCCTATGAAGACGCATTTTTCCGACTTGGGTTCGAGCTTTTCAGGTTGAAGTTTCTTGACATAAGCATCGCATCCCCAAACTTTTAGAAACAACAGCTTAGGTTTCTTCCCAAACCATAATTCATACGGTGTCGTCTCAACGGATTTAGACGGTGCCCTATTTAAAGTGAATGTAGCTGTCTCTAGAGTGTATCCCCAAAATGATAGCGGTAAATCGGTAAGAGACATCATAGATCGCACCATATCCAGTAGAGTGCGATTACGACTTCGGACACACCGTTACGCTGAGGTGTTCCAGGCGGCGTGAGTTGTGAAACGATTCCACATTTTCTTAAGTGTGTACCAAATTCGTGACTTAAATATTCTCCTCCATGATCCGATCGTAAGAATTTTATCTTTCGGTCATGTTGATTCTCTACTTCATTCTGAAATTCCTTGAACTTTTCAAAGGTCTCAGACTTGTGTTTCATCAAGTAGACATACCCATATCTACTCAAGTCATCAGTGAGAGTGAGAACATAACGATACCCTCCGCGAGCCTCAACGCTCATTGGACCGCACACATCGGTATGTATGATTTCCAACAAGTTGGTTGCTCGCTCCATTGTTCCGGAGAACGGGGTCTTGGTCATTTTGCCCATGAGGCATGGTTCGCATGTGTCAAATGATTCATAATCGAGAGACTCTAAAAGTCCATCAGCATGGAGCTTCTTCATGCGCTTGACACCAATGTGACCAAGGCGGCAGTGCCACAAGTATGTGGGACTATCGTTATAAACTTTACATCTTTTGGTATTCACGCTATGAATATGTGTAACATTACGTTCGAGATTCATTAAGAATAAACCATTGACCATCGGGGCATGACCATAAAACATATCTCTCATATAAATAGAACAACCATTATTCTCAGATTTAAATGAGTAGCCATCTCGTATTAAACGAGATCCAGATACAATGTTCATGCTCAAACTTGGCACTAAATAACAATTATTGAGGTTTAAAACTAATCCCGTAGGTAAATGTAGAGGTAGCGTGCCGACGGCGATCACATCGACCTTGGAACCATTCCCGACGCGCATCGTCACCTCGTCCTTCGTCAGTCTCCGCTTATTCCGCAGCTCCTGATGTGAGTTACAAATGTGAGCAACGGCACCGGTATCAAATACCCAGGAGTTACTACGAGTACTAGTAAGGTACACATCAATTACATGTATATCAAATATACCTTTAGTGTTGCCGGCCTTCTTGTCCGCTAAGTATTTGGGGCAGTTCCGCTTCCAGTGACCCTTCCCCTTGCAATAAAAGCACTCAGTTTCAGGCTTGGGTCCATTCTTTGACTTCTTCCCGACAACTGGCTTACCGGGCGCGGCAACATCTTTGCCGTCCTTCTTGAAGTTCTTCTTACCCTTGCCCTTCTTGAACTTAGTGGTCTTATTGACCATCAACACTTGATGTTCTTTCTTGATTTCAACCTCTGCTAACTTCAACATTGAAAATAATTCAGGAATGGTTTTCACCATCCCCTGCATATTGTAGTTCATCACAAAGCTCTTGTAGCTTGGTGGGAGCGACTGAAGGATTCTGTCAATGACCGCCTCATCCGGGAGGTTAATGTCTAGCTGGGAGAGGCGGTTGTGCAACCCAGACATTTTGAGTATATGCTCACTGACAGAACTATTTTCCTCCATCTTACAACTATAGAACTTGTCGGAGACTTCATATCTCTCGACCAGGGCATGAGCTTGGAAAACTAGTTTCAGCTCCTCGAACATCTCATATGCTCCGTGTTGCTTAAAATGCTTTTGGAGCCCTGGTTCTAAGCTGTAAAGCATGCCACACTGAACGAGGGAGTAATCATCAGCGCGAGACTGCCAAGCATTCATAATGTCTTGGTTCTCTGGGACGGGTGCATCACCTAGCGGTCCTTCTAGGACATATTGTTTCCTGGCAGCTATGAGGATGATCCTCAGGTTCCGGACCCAGTCCGTATAGTTGCTGCCATCATCTTTCAGCTTGGGTTTCTCTAGGAACGTGTTCAAGTTCATGTTGACATGAGCGGCGGCCATTTGATCTACAAGACATATTTGCAAAGGTTTTAGACTAAGTTCATGATAATTAAGTTCATCTTATCAAATTATTATAATGAACTCCCACTCAGATTAGACATTCCTCTAGTCATCTAAGTGTTACACGATCCGAGTCGACTAGGCCGTGTCCGATCATCACGTGAGACGGGCTAGTCATCGTCGGTGAACATCTCCATGTTGATCGTATCTTCCATACGACTCGTGTTCGACCTTTCGATCTCTGTGTTCCGAGGCCATGTCTGTACATGCTAGGCTCGTCAAGTTAATCCTAAGTGTTCTGCATGTGTAAATCTGTCTTACACCCGTTGTATGTGAACGTAAGGATCTATCACACCCGATCATCACGTGGTGCTTTGAAACGACGAACTTTAGCAGGTGCACAGTTAGGGGGAACACTTTCCTGAAATTATTATAAGGGATCATCTTATTTACTACCGCCGTTCTAAGTAAACAAGATGCATAAAACATAATAAACATCACATGCAATTATATAGTAGTGACATGATATGGCCAATATCATATAGCTCCTTCGATCTCCATCTTCGGGGCTCCATGATCATCTTCGTCACCGGCATGACACCATGATCTCCATCATCATGATCTCCATCATTGTGTCTTCATGAAGTTGTCACGCCAACGACTACTTCTATTTCTATGGCTAACACTTTTAGCAATAAAGTAAAGTAATTTACATGGCGTTCTTCAATGACACGCAGGTCATACAAAAAATAAAGACAACTCCTATGGCTCCTGCCGGTTGTCATACTCATCGACATGCAAGTCGTGATTCCTATTACAAGAATATGATCTCATACATACCAATATATCATTCATCATTCATCACAACTTCTGGCCATATCACATCACATGACAATTGCTGCAAAAACAAGTTAGACGTCCTCTAATTGTTGTTGCATCTTTTACGTGGCTGCAATTGGGTTCTAGCAAGAATGTTTTCTTACCTACGAATAACCACAACGTGATTTTTGTCAACTTCTATTTACCCTTCATAAGGACCCTTTTCATCGAATCCGCTCCAACTAAAGTCGGAGAGACAGACACCCGTCAGCCACCTTATGTAACTAGTGCATGTCAGTCAGTGGAACTGGTCTCACGTAAGCGTACGTGTAAGGTTGGTCCGGGCCGCTTCATCCCACAATACCGCTGAAGTAAGATAAGACTAGTAGCGGCAAGCAAGTTGACAAGATCTACGCCCACAACAAAATTGTGTTCTACTCGTGCAATAGAGAACTACGCATAGACCTAGCTCATGATGCCACTGTTGGGGAACGTTGTAGAAAATTAAAAAATTTCTACGGTTTCACCAAGATCCATCTATGAGTTCATCTAAGCAACGAGTCATGGGAGATAGATTGCATCTACATACCACTTGTAGATTGCGTGCGGAAGCGTTCGAGGGAACGATGATGATGGAGTCGTACTCGCCGTGATTCAGATCACCGATGACCAAGTGCTGAACGGACAGCACCTCCGTGTTCAGCACACGTACGGTACGGACGACGTCTCCTCCTTCTTGATCCAGCAAGGGGGAAGGAGAGGTTGAGGAAGAAGGCTCCAGCAGCAGCACGACGGCGTGATGATGGTGGAGAGGCAGTACTCCGACAGGGCTTCGCCAAGCGCACAACGGAGGAGGAGAGGTGTTGGGGAGGGGAGGGGCTGCGCCTTGGATCAGGTGTTCAGCCCTCCCCTCGCCCCTCTATTTATAGGGAAGGGGGAAGGGGGCCAGCCCCCTCTAGATGAGATCTAGAGGGGGGGGGGGGGCGGCGGCCAGGGAGGGGGCTTGCCCCCCAAGCAAGGGGGGTGCGCCCCCACTAGGGTTCCCCCCCCCCAACCCTAGGCGCATGGGCCCAAGGGGGGGGGCGCCCAGCCCTCCAAGGGCTGGTGTCCTGCCCCACGTGGCCCATGTGGCCCACCAAGAGGGGTGGCCCCTCCCGGTGGACCCCCGGAACCCCTCCGGTGGCCCCGGTACAATACCGATATGCCCCCGAAACTTTCCGGTGTCCGCATGACAACTTCCCATATATAAATATTTACCTCCGGACCATTCCGGAACTCCTCGTGACGTCCGGGATCTCATCCGGGACTCCGAACAACATTCGGTAATCACATACAATTCTTCCTAATAACCCTAGCGTCACCGAACCTTAAGTGTGTAGACCCTACGGGTTCGGGAGACACGCAGACATGACCGAGACGGCTCTCCGGTCAATAACCAACAACGGGATCTGGATACCCATGTTGGCTCCCACATGCTCCTCGATGATGTCATCGGATGAACCACGATGTCGAGGATTCAATCAACCCCGTATGCAATTCCCTTTGTCAATCGGTACGTTACATGCCCGAGACTCGATCGTCGATATCCCAATACCTCGTTCAGTCTCGTTACCGGCAAGTCACTTTACTCGTACCGTAATGCATGATCCCGTGACCAAACACTTGGTCACTTTGAGCTCATTATGATGATGCATTACCGAGTGGGCCCAGAGATACCTCTCCGTCATACGGAGTGACAAATCCCAGTCTCGATCCGTGTCAACCCAACAGACACTTTCGGAGATACCTGTAGTGCACCTTTATAGTCACCCAGTTACGTTGTGACGTTTGGTACACCCAAAGCACTTCTACGGTATCCGGGAGTTACACGATCTCATGGTCTAAGGAAGAGATACTTGACATTGGAAAAGCTCTAGCAAAACGAACTACACGATCTTGTGCTATGCTTAAGATTGGGTCTTGTCCATCATATCATTCTCCTAATGATGTGATCCCATTGTCAACGACATCTAATGTCCATAGTGAGGAAACCATGACTATTTGTTGACCAACGAGCTAGTCAACTAGAGGCTTACTAGGGACGTATTATGGTCTATGTATTCACACGTGTATTACGATTTCCGGATAATACAATTATAGCATGAATAAAAGACAATTATCATGAACAAGGAAATATAATAATAATCCTTTTATTATTGCCTCTAGGGCATATTTCCAACATCTTGGTGTTCCTGTCAGTTACTCGACTTTGAAAGGTGTGGATTGGGAATACCTTGAGGCAAAATTTGTCAAGAGATGTGAATCTGGACTGGGAAGTAATGCCTCCTCGGGGGGCATGTTGACTTTATTGAATGCTAATATTTCCAGCATTGCATACTATTATATGTCCATGTTTCTTTTATCTAAAACCATCATTGAGAGGTTAGATAAACACAGAAGGAAGTTCTTCTGGCAAGTGACTAAAAACAGGAAAAGATATTACCTGGTTAGATGGTCTAGGATCTGTCAATCCAAGGAGAAGGGGGGTTTGGGTGTGAAAGATCTCCATAGGCAAAATATTTGCCTTTTGGTGAAATGGTGGTGGAAGCTTGAGATGAAACAGGGGCTGTGGCAAGACATTGTCAAAGCCAAATATTTTGGTAGAGATACAGTAGCCTCGGTTAAGGGGAGAATCACTGACTCTTTGTGTTGGAAGGCTATTATGAAAGTGAGAGACCTATATATGGCAGGGAGGAAAGTGGTCGTACAATCTGGTAACATAGCGAGGCTGTGGTATGATCCAGTTGGCGACCAAGCCCCTTTTGCTGACCAATTTCCTCAGCTTTTTGCTATTTGCAATAAGCCCGATTGTGTCGTGAAAGATTGTTTGGAGGCTAATCCTGTCACCTTCTTTCGAAGGAGACTGACCTCGGAACTTAATGAACAATGGAAAAAGATGACTTCCACGGTTAGGGAAACCTGTATATCTGCGGATAGTGATAGTATCAAGTGGGGGCTGGGACCCAAGCCCTATTATACCACTAAAGCTCTTTATGCTTACCTGGAAAAAAGCATTGCTGGGTGTGACTATCGCTGGATATGGAAAGCCAGAATCCCTTTGAAAATCCAATTTTTTATGTGGCAGCTATCGCAAGATGCGGTACTGACCAAGGATGTGATGAAACGTCATGGATGGAGGGGGAACCCAAGTGTTCCTTTTATGGGGAGAGAGAAACCTCCCAGCATCTCTTGTTCACCTGCCCTGTGGCTAGGGTTACATGGAGAGTAGTTGGTTGCATGTTTGGTACGGATCTATGCCCTGACAACTTGTGGCAGGCATATGTTTGGTGTTATACTTTCTTTCCAGGTGGCGATGTTTTCTATACGGTTGGCATTGCAGCTCTGTGTTGGGCTATTTGGACTTGCCGCAACCGAGCTACTTTTGAGCATATTCCTCTCAAAACCCCATTTGAATGTATTTTCGCTGCATGTGCACTTCTTTGTTACTGGGCAGGACTGATGAAACAGGAGGATGCTGAGAAGCTGAGAGTTGGTGCAGCTCTGCTGAAGGACATCGTGTCTCGTATGATGAGGATCTGCGCAACGGCGCACCATGGATGAGGGGAGTGCCCTGAGGGCTAACGAAGAGGGAGGAAGTTGATCTGCTGCGCCTTTTGCTTTACTGTTTCTGGTCGAGTTTCCTCCTGCGTGAGGATGTTATGGAGCATGTTGCTCAAATGTGAGCGTTGGTCTTTTGGTGTTAACTGTGAGTTAGATGTTGGAGTCTTGGATATTTAGTGTCGTCGGGTTTTCGCCCCATGGTGAGTAATCTCGATGGCGAGTGCTCATGGTGGGTTTCCCGGCGATGCTTGAACCCGCTTTCCTTTTTCTCGTCCTATCTGCTGAACTTGGCTGTATTTCCGTTATGTTGTTCAAGTAATGGAAAGGGGATTCGCCCGGTTTAAAAAAAAAGCAAGTACAGCGACCACGGCCGCAAGGCCAGCGCGTGGAGCTGCGCATGTGGGACGCCGGGACCGAGCTCGACGGCACCTTAGATATTTTTCATGTGGCCAGGGGCGGATCTGGGCCCCAGGCCCCCAGGGCCCAGGCCTGGGGCGTGGCTTTTTTTTAGTTATTACCTATCCAGATTTTTTGAATGGGCTCGGGGCGTGGCCGAACACACAGGCAAGGCTCTCCATCTTGCCGGTGTAGTAGCCCGAGCCAGACGACCAGACCTAACCACGCGACGCGAGTTCCAGACCTCCAGGGAGCCGAGGCTGCCGCCGCCGCCCGCCGGCGACTCCCCTGCAGTCCCCTGCTCGGCTGCTCCCCTCCCCTGACTCCGGCGCTCCCATCCAGTCCCCTGCAGGCTGCAGCCCTGCTCGCCTGGCTCGCCTGCTCTGCTTCTCCAGCCGGGCGCGGGGCGCCGCGCGCCGGCTCTGCTCCGGCCCTGCTCCATCCTCCAGTCCTGCCGGCCTCTCCCGCCTCCCGGTCTCCCCCGCGCAACTGCTGCCCCGACTGCAGCCGAGGTAATTTCAAGTTTTCTTCAAACAGCAAATGCATCTCCAATAAATCCCAATACTGATGGTCTGATGCTAATGAATGGATATGGTACTGAATACTCCCTCCGTAAACTAATATAGGAGCGTTTAGATCACTACTTTAGTGATCTAAACACTCTTATATTAGTTTACAGAGGGAGTACTAGTAATGGCTGCTGCTGTTGTGTGGATGTGCTAATGTGTCTATGCTAATCAGTCCTGATGCTAATGAATCATGAATGGTTGCTGCTGCTGTGTGGATGTGCTACTGCAGTACAATTTTTGATATGCTAATGTGTGGATGTGCTACTGCAGTACTGCTAATGGTTGCTGCTGCTGTCAAAAAACCAATTACATTTTAATTGAATTTGAAAGTGAATGCTGTTGCTGCTATTGATATCAATTTCATTTTATTTTGTAGAAATAAAAGATGAATAGATTTTATTCATCGGTGGCCGCAACGGAAGTGTCTACACCCACAACTGATCAAGGGGCTGCCTGAGAGGGCTGAAGTACTGCTAATGATTTGGTACTCTTTTTTTATAACGTACCGTTTGTAGTTTTTATCACGTACATGAAGACACTGTTTAGTTGTATCTTTATAAGCATTGAGTTTAAATTTTAAAGTTTTGGTGCAATTGAGCCATATTTGAGGTAGCTATAGCCTGATGGACGTTAAGTTTTTCTCTCGCGCTGAATTTTTTTTTTTGGACCCGGGGCTTGCTCCAATCCTCGCTCCGCCACTGCATGTGGCGGCAAGGAATCGATCAAGACACGGGCGGCTTACGTTGTGTACGTGCACATCTTGCTTGGACATACATAATCGAGCTAGCTGTGCATGTTGTGTACGAGCTCCAGATGCCGTAGACGTCCCATTCTTCACCAGCTCGTATTCCTCCTCTACAAGCTCATCCCTAGTGCTCCTCCTGCCTCCCGAGCTCACTATTGATCTCCTCGCTGGCACGGGCCTCGCACGCGGCTCCTGGTAAAGCAGGACGGCCGGATCCAGGAGGCCTAGGGACCGCATGAACCTCCGGC
The DNA here is from genome assembly GCF_018294505.1 of Triticum aestivum. Classification (NCBI taxonomy): domain Eukaryota; kingdom Viridiplantae; phylum Streptophyta; class Magnoliopsida; order Poales; family Poaceae; genus Triticum; species Triticum aestivum. The sequence goes on from NC_057810.1 coordinate 581,594,609, forward strand.
GACGATCCTCGACGCTGCAGGTGTCCGTGGCCCACACATCGAGTAGGGGCCCACAACAGAGTCAGCAACTGTGGTCGCCGCGGCTGCCGGAGCTTGCCGGCGAGGCCACGGACGCCGGCGACATGACCTACAAGGACCTCCGTCGAGTCGAAGAACTCGTCTGCCTATGCCTACCCGCAACCTGTACACAGCCTTGATCGATTCTCACTAACGCGCGTATACAAATCGCTTCTCCTGGAACAGATGGGCACGAGTTGATGGCTAGCGTTGGTCGCTGACGCTGAGAGAGAGAGATGATGAATATGACATGTAGACCCGGGTGGTCAATGACTGTGGACAGTGATCTCGGCCAGGTTTGTTATTTTCCAGGTGTGCCAAACGGATTTAAGGTCTAAATTGACCGGGATCGAGGAGTACAGGGTACCAACTTCAGGGATTTAGACTTGAGGGTTCATTTGCGTCACACCCTACAATCTCAAGGTTCAAAACAGACTTCACTCGGCACGCGACGGGGAAAGAGAACTCTGGATCGTGAGAAGGAAATGCTAATGACTTCTTTAGATTGTAGAAATGTTAGAGCAACTTCAACGGGCCGATCCAAACGGGCGGCGTATTTGTCCGCCTTTGGTCCGTTTGGGTCGGCCGCCCGCCCGGCGTCCGTCCAATTTTGCATTTGGGTCGGCAATGCGCCCAACGCGTTGACCCATTTCATGTTCGCATTCAATTTTTTTTTAAAAAAGGCCCACGGACAATCATGTCAGCGGCCATGTCTCATGTCGGCACCATGCTAGCGCCGACATACAATGTTGTCTTTAAAAAATATCACCACAGTTCATGCTAGCGCACTCGCCAGCCGGCCGGCACACATGTCACCACATAAAAAAGGGTGGGACTTGAGTTCGACCATGCCATCGCGGCTCTCGTGGTCATGCCGGCACACCTGCCGGCATACAAAAAAGATGGCGCTCGCCGTCATAGATCACTCGTCGTCGAACTTGATCATGTCGGCCTGCATCTTCTCGAACCACGACCTCTTCCTTGACGACATGGTGTTGAGATCCACCTTCATGATCTCCACCCCGGTCATCATGCTCGTGAGAGCCCCTTCTTTCGCCTTGGTCTTGGCGTTGGCGGCCTCGATCTCTAGCATCTTGGCTTGCTTCTCCGCCTCTAACTCGAACATCTTGGTTTGCTTCTCGGCGTCCAGGTCAAGCCTCCTCCTTTGTATCTCCATGAAAGCGTCCATTTGCTCTGCCTTGAAACGCCGGCGCTCCTCCTCCCTTGAGTCCTTCTTATTCATCATGCCGTCCACGCTTGCAATCAAAGCGTTGGTGGCCGCATCTCGCTTGTCCTCCTTCTTGGAGTTGGTCTTCCCCCGCGGCCGTTGGCGACCTCCTGCTGCGCGGCGGCAACGACGGCAGCCTGAGTGGCGGCCTCATCCCTCGCGTCCGCGGCGTGCCTCCGGCCCTTCCTCTTGGCCGACTTGTGTGCCCGCTGTTTGGGCGTTAGCGTCTTCTTTGGCTTGGTCGTGGCGGCCGTCTTGCACGGGGCACGAGGCTTGCCTTTCTCGGCGGGGGCGGCGGCGCCGGACGAGGCGAGGGAGGCGAGGCCGGCGGCGACGTCGAGGTCGATGGCGTCGTCCATGGCTGGTTGGAGCGCGCACGGGCGGGAGTGTTTTTGGAAAAATGGGGGGAAATGGTGGAGGCTGCCACCGACCGGCGGGACCGGGGAGAGGAGTAGGCGTGCGCGTCCGTCTCGTGTCCGCGCGGGCGTAAATTTGGCTTAAAAATGAACCGGGAATGGGTTGCCATGTGGACGCCAAGCGGACATACGTCCGTTTGTGTCGGTGTGTTGGGCCGCCTTTTGTGTCCGCGCCGACCCAAACTAACGGCAGCGGACAAAATGGGTCGCCCCATTGGAGTTGCTTTTATATCCTCTAGTAATCTGAAAGGTCTTATATTACGTTACAGAGGGAGTTGATTTTAGAGAATTCGAATCCTTATAATTCTTTGGACTACAAGTTATTTGAAGTTGGGGTTGTCAGCCAATGCACATGTGTGTTCCAAAATCTCGTAGAGATCCACACATTTCTTTTAGAACGGAGGCGCTTGCCCGGCCTTAAACTGAGGCCCTTACCAATTTACAAGTTCAGGAAGATGTAAAAAGGTCCGAAAAAAGAAAAAACGAGGATACATGCCAAAAGGCAAACGAGACGCGCACACACACCGATAATTTGTTCAGAACAACTCAGAACACATAAATTTATAAACGTGGGAATAGGAAAAAAATAATAATTTGTTCTGAACAACTCAGAACACATAAATTTATAAACGTGGGAATAGGAAAAAAAATGCAAGATTTGAATGCCACAACACGTATGTTGAAAAATGGGACTGGCAATACATAAGGTGCTCGGAAAAAAATCAGTGCAAATCGATTGTGGGCACCCTACTTCCTCCTCTAGCCCAACCTGTTCTTCGTCCTCCAGATCTTCCTGCACCCCAAACCTCTCACCTGCACAGGTCAAACTGCCTCTCGTATCCGCCTCGCTGTAACACCTTATGTTTTGTAAAATTGTTTACTTAATTTTAAGTGATTGAAACAATTGGACCAATTAAATTTTTTGGATCTTCATTTGCTTTTTATTGGATTTTATTTGCATTACTTCTTGTGATTGCTCCAAATTAATACTTTCTGCCCATTGAGCTGAAACATTGCCCAATGATCATGCCATATGTTTAGCTCATAAAAATATTTTACTTACAAAATTCACTATTCAAAAAGTATTTATTATATTTTCACAAAAAGTATTTATTATATTTTCACAAAGAGTATTTGTTATATTTTCCTTTTCAAAAATCCCAAAATGAAGGTTTGAACTATAAGTATTTATTTTTACATATGATATGGTTATTAAAATAATTTTTTAAGTTCTACTATATATAAGACCACTATTTCAAATTTGGAAAGTATTTAAATCCCTTTTTAAATTATTTTTTTGAAAGGCTAGAAATGGCAAGTAAACAAGAATAATTACTTTTCTGTTTCAAAATTATTTGAGGAAATTTAGAGAGACTCAAAGGACATATATGTGAGTTTCACCACATGATTATGTTCATCATCTTGATCAAAACTTCCAAAAACATTTTCTGGACATTTCAAGTATTTGAAATATTTTCATGGGAAATATTCACAAATAAATCTAAGTCACATTTCCCCTAAATGATGATCTTGCCAAGCTTCATTTGATTCCAAATTGTTTAGCTTGGTCAGATCATCTATATTCAGTCCTGCCCTGTTTGAACTTAAAAAAATCAATTCAAACCAAACTCAATTTGGATCAAACTTCCTTGAGAGCATCTATCTCTCATTCCATCTAGTTTTCATAAGGAAATGGCCTAGCTATATCATCTCTTCCAAACTCCATTTCTACTCAAAACTTGATTTGAATGAATCAAACTTCAAGTAAATGCAATCAAAACTTTGAGCCAAATGACTTGCCGAGCTCCCCTTTGTCGGTTTCGGGGTGGGCCACGCGGGGCGGACCATGATGCATAAACGAAAGGCTCCAGAAGACATCGTGCACTCCAAGACGCTAGACTTATCAAATACTTGGTTTCCTCGTACATAGCCATCCAGGATGTTGTAACCCTAGACCGCCCCTCGGTATTTATATAAATCGAGAGCTAGGGCTCATAAAGGACATGACGATCTCATGGTAGAAAATCTGTACTTTGTATCAATCCAACGCAATAAACGCAAGCAAGACGTAGGGTGTATATCTTTGAAGAGCCCAAACCCGGGTGTCGGTGTCAAAACCGGCAATCTCGGGTAGAGGGGCCCAAGCTGTGCGTGTAAGGGTTCATGGTAACAATGGACAAAGGACACAGTGTTTACCCAGGTTCGGGCCCTCTTAATGGAGGTAAAACCCTACTCCCGCTTGATCATATTCGAAGGGTATAGGGGTTACAAGAATTGATCTACCTCGAGATCGTATTGGCTAACCTTAGCTCGGCTAGCCTAGTAATGTTATGATCCTGCCTTCGATCTAACCGTCCGGTTTATATAGACACCAGAGGGGCTTAGGGTTGTACAAAGTCGGTTTAACAGAAAGGAAATAGCATATCCAGACACCTAACTTGCCATCCACGTATACGGGAGTCCCTACCGGACATGAGAGGTGGTCTTCTGCCTTGTATCTTGATGGCCCATCAGTCCAGCCCATATCCAATAGGCTGGATGCCCAAGGACCCCTTAGTCCAGGACTCCCTCAGTAGCCCCTGAACCAGTCTTCAATGACGACATGTTCGGCGTGCAGATTATCTTCGGCATTGCGAGGCAGGTTCCTTGAATAATACATGTCAGCTTTCCACCGTAAGAGAATTGTATCCGTCTTTTCATAATTAACACAACCCTTAGCCACGAAGGCAGGATATATAAAATAAGAATAGTGTATTTTACTGACAACTTTTTTTGGCGAAGCGTCATACTTGACCCTTCGACGTTTTGAACCATTTTCACACTCCGCGTTCCATGTTTCGAGGCCAAGACCCATTGGCCCGTCTTGTCAAAACAGAGATCGTGCCCACTTAATACGTGATTGCTCATCAATAGAATTTTGGTAATCCAACCGTTTACGACACACACTTTCATTGGGAATAGGCGAGTTTCAAGGCGCAAGTGGGGGGACGGTTGGCATTTTTACTGCCTATAAGAGGGCAATGGATTTCTCCTTTCTTCCTCACGCCTTCCAGTCTCCTCTGCCTTCCAATCTCCCAAGCTCTCAGTGCCCGAAAAGTTTCCGTCTTCCTCACCACCACCACCTCCTCCGACCATGGCTGGATCTGGTCCAAAGGCAAGTGGGAGGCCTCCTCCATCACGGAGAAGGAGATAAAGGATCTCCGGAGTGCAGGATACCTTGCTACCACCATCGCGCACAGGCTCCCCCCAAGGGCCAGATCATTCCCACTCCAGAGCCCGGCGAAAGGGTCGTCTTCCTTCCCCATTTTCCTTAGAAGGTTAGGTTTTCCATTCCACCCATTCGTTCGCGGCCTTATGTTCTACTACAGGCTAGATT